>NC_090937.1:725863581-726166611 GCF_040938575.1 Ambystoma mexicanum | reverse complement strand
TAGAAAGCAACACAGAAATAGAGCAAATCAAAACAAAAGTGTACAAAATAAGCATCCATCTCTAGCAGATTTTGTACAAAAAGTTCAAATAAAACAGCTAATACAGTCATTAAGTGAAACAAAACAAGCTTCCAGTACAGAAACTTTTCCTCCTCTATCAAAATGTAAAATGTAAAATGTAAAACCAAAGTGATTAACAAGACATCAGCTACCACTACTGCGAACACTACACCTATAAATCTTGATGTAGTGGCAAGAAAGCATACCAAAAAACATGTTTTACAAAAAATGTTCTGCCACAGAGTCCTTCAGAACCTTTTAAAAACAGGAGAGAAATCATGCACAACCCTTAAAACCTACCGTGGAAAATTCATCCTAGAAGCTCTCGTAAACAGTGCAATCCTTCTCAAAAGGAAATTATTTATTTTAGTTTTAAACAGGATGAAACCACTAACAAAACTAACTACTAAACTACAAAAAAACAAAAAAGACTTCTCAATAAACGGAATATCAACAAAAATATCTTCTTAAACATCTGTAGAGGTGAATGGAGTCACACAATGACCACAGAGCCATTTTTTAATGAAGAAGCATATAAGCAAAAGCGAACAAACCCAATTGCCATACATAGCAGTGGACGCGGGTATGAAAAACTTAATAACACCATTATGGAACAAGAAACTCTGCTCACAAAAATATCCCCAGAAAACTCAGAATCATCTCCCCATTCTACTCAACCAAAATGTCCAGTCTACAAATAGCCGTGCACATCAACGTGTAACATTGCCAAAAATCTTTCAAATCTTTACGCCAGTTCCTCAATCAGTATGTAAAAAGCAAAGCCAAAATCAAAATGAAACTACTAGAAAATATGGATGCCTGTCCAGTGCGCAAATACACAGGACTACAAGGACATTCATTAGCCTGCATTTCAGGACCTATTTGCAAAAGCACCTTCCATCATATCAAAATGCTATCAACACATCATTGAATTATAAGAAATCTAGTCCAAAAACTCTACTATTCTAAAGGTCCTGCTTTAGCACTAGCCAATTTAAATAACAGTCTTCTACATGGTACAGCCAAGCAACTACTCGAAGAAATAGAGCGTATCCAGAGAAAATATTTTGGAATTGAAAGCCACTTACAAAATGAAATAGATGTACAATAAACTAGCAACTTCACATACAAAAAAGAAATACTAAAACTTAAAAGTACCGGCGCTGAAGTACCAAACCATGTGTGTGTGTGTTGCCGCAGTACTTCTTATAAAGGTACCACAAAAACTATAGACATAACGTACAAAATAGAAGACAATGAAGACAATGAAGTTTCAAAATGGTTCCAATTAGCTCTATACCTTATAGCAGAAAACAAATACGACATTACTGACCCCTTAATACTTTGCAATTACTGCACTGCAAAACTTGACAACAACCAAACACCTTCATGTGCTATCACAAGTAAATTGGAATTATTCCCACTACCAAAACCCCTGCAACAACTACATTTATATGAGAGCATCATAATTCAAACAGTGCACCCAAGTCAAGCAATAATACACCTCCAACCAAAAACAGCAAAATTACCTCCCTCTGAATTAGTCAAAGACATTCATGGCAAAGTAGTATATTTACCATTAGATCTCAAAGAAAATGTACACACTCTAGGAGTGCAACGGCCAATAGATCAATCTTTAATTGTCTTAGTAAATGGCGTACCTACAAAAGATAAAAAAATTTGGCAACAACTCGTGGACTTACATAAAGTTAGACAAGCCCTGCAATATCTAAAAAACAACAATGAATACTACAAAGAAGTTAATATTGAATAAAACCTAAGAGAAACCATTGAAATAATTCAAGAGTCACCAGAAACTGGTCAATTTGAACTTCTAAATCCTGCTACAGAATCCAATATTTTAGACCATTATACAATTCATCCTTTACACTCTAAAGACGCTATAGATGATGCACTGGAAACGTACCAAATGTGACAAGCCAAAGGATCTCCAATCAGCATATGGGAAAAAAGTATAGAAGCATGGGCCTTTCTTCTACTCTTTCCTACTGGAAAAGGAGGAAGGTACGATGATAGACCCACACAGATATCAGCATCAGAATATCGCTCTCTACGAATGTATTCTGACGACTCCAGATTCAGACAAAACATGGAATACATATTCCACCTTCTCTTTGAAAGTGATCTAGCAACTCTATGCTACGGAGTTGCACACACATTAAAATCAGGTACCCATTTTCAAAAGATGTCAGCTACGCAATTATTACAAAAAGTTAAAGAAAAATGAGGTTTTACAGTCAAGTATTACAAATCTTTTAGCAAACATGCATGGTACAAACGAATCCTGGTTCCGACATCACAGAGATGTACGCTGTATGATAAGAAACCTTGGCCCACTCACTTGGTTTGTTACATTAAGTTGTGCAGAATATGCATGGGAAGATTCACACGATTTCCTATGCTTAGCAAACAAAAATAAAACAAACATAGATATAAAAACACCAGGAGAACTCTGCTCTATAGATCCTGTAAATGTATCAAGATATTTCCATCATCCGTTCATTGCTATGCTACACTTTATTTGTAATAAGACTCTTCCTCCCCTCAGAGAAGTTCAACACATCTTTTGGAGAAAAGAATACCAAGCCAGAGGAGCACCACACATCCACATGCTATGATGGATTAAAGATGCTCCTAAATTTGGTCAGGACAGTGATGCCACTGCTTTGCAGTTCATCCAAAAATATGTCACTTGTGAAATCCCTTCACAAACAACATAGTGACCTTCATGCACAAATTTTACAATTTCAAAGACACAAATGTGGGAAATATTGCTGTCGCAAATATAAAAAAAAGGGAAATACTACACCAAATCCTGCTTTGGTTTCCCTACACCAGTTTTAGCAACAGGTCAAGTAAACAACTTCATGTCTTCAGTCAGACATAGTGTCAAAGGTAAATCACCTAAGAACACATATTACATAAAAAGAACAGAAGAATCAAAATACATCAATGATTACAATGCAATCATTGTCCTCCTATGGAATGCAAACATAGATGTGCAGTACATTGCAGACAATTCCACTGCAGTTGCACGATATGTCACAGCCTATTTAACCAAAGCAGAGAAAACAGAACTTCAGGACCTCTGGGATGACATATCATCTGACAAAACACTATCACAGAAAGTGTACAGCTCAGGCATAAAAAGCTCTCTCATAGAGGATGTGGCTGCTATGAAGCTGCAGACCGTTTAACGGGTACTGCCTTGTATGGAAAATCTAACAATATAGTATGGCTAAGTCTTGGTTCTGCTAAATCTAGAAAAAGGGTTCTCAAATTGAATGAGGACATAGAAACAATAGCCAAAAATGATCCCAACAGCCAAGACATTTTGAAAAACAATTTACTAGACACATAGTACCCAAACAGGAGTACCACTTTGGAAACCATGTGTCTCAGCCGCATAGCCCAAAACTTCACATCCAAAAATAATGTTAAACCAGATGAAAAGAAAGGTAGATACAGAGTGGTAAATTGTAAAGGCAGCTTAGTGAAACTTACCAAACGCAGCTTAATTAATCATATCAAATTGTCATAAAAAACTCCTCAACATAAAGACCTGTACTACATGTCCCTGCTACAACTTTTTAAACCATGGAGAAAAGAAGAAGAGTTACTGGATACATATGACTCCAATGAAGACCCTTTCAAAGCAAATGAAAGCACTTTAACAGATGTAAGCTTTACACAGTACCAAACAATGTTGCACAATGAACAGCAACACAAGAAGAACTCCAGGCCCAACTACAAGTGGACAGGCCCGACAGTAGTCAACCTTCTTTAACAGGAAGTCAAGAACCACTTGGACAGCCACTAATAACAAATGAGGCAGAATTAGCCATGATAGAAGTAGAAAACACCATGTGTCAGTATGAACAAGCTACAGAAGACTTTGCTGTACTAAAATCACAACTGAACAATGAGCAGCGTAGCATTTTCCAAGAAATAACAAAACAAATTGAACATGGTGTGGAACATGAAAATAAAAACTGTACCTGCCAAAACTACAAACCTATACTGCTATATGTGAGTGGTGAAGCTGGTTCAAGCAAAACATTCTTAATCAAAATCATCAGCAAGTTCCTTCAACAAATGACATCAACAAACTGTCAGCTGTTGTAACTGCCCCCACAGGTTTAGCTGCCTACGACAAATGCAGTGTCACTTTACACCGATTACTACTCCGTCCAGTAGAACACCAAAACAAATTAGACTATTACAAACTTTCCACAGAAGCTGCAATGGAACTATGCAGAGTTTTCAAATAAATGAAAATGCTGCTAATAGATGAGGTGAGCATGGTCTCCAACCTAATGTTGGCTTTGTTTTACCTCAGATTACAAGAGGTCCTCAAAACAGACTATGAACAGCTCTTTGGAGGAAAACACATTATTGTTTTTGGAGATCTTCTTCAATTGACACCAGTGAAAGCTGAACCTATTTTTAACACCTTAGGGCACAAACTGTGCCGTAAAACTCTTGGCAGCATAGGAAATGTCAACCTCTGGCAACATTTCCAATGCAGAGAATTAACAGAAAACATGCCCCAATCTGCAGACCTCACATACGCCAACATTTTAGAAAGTATTAGAATTGATGTACTATCTAAAGAAGCACAAGCAATATTAAAAAAACCAGGCACATCCATGCACTATATGGCCATTACTCATGTGGTACTGATGTCATGGAACAATTAGCATACAAAAATGTCAATTGTATGTCCTTGATGCTAACTCTTGCAAGCTGTTCAAAATTCAATGAAACAATGTTGAAAAAAGAAATACAACCAATAATTGAACTTTGTTCCACAGATAAACTGGACATACATGGTATGCCACTACCCATGTGTCAACAAGCCATAACAAGACTAAATACCTTAGAAATCTCTATTTCCAACACATTTGGTTTCGAGAAAATATTAAAATTATCTTTAAACTGTAGAGTAATGCTTAAATGTAACCTGACATGGAGCAAGGACTAGTTAATGGAGAACTTGGTACAGTTGTTGGCTTTCAAACATACCCACGTGACAACAACATTCAATTTGTCAATATTCTCTTTGACAAACTATCAGAAGTTAAAAGGATAGGACGCTCAACAGCCCGCTTGCTTCTTTTCAAAGACATGTATGTACATAGAGAACATTTTTCACTAACTCTAGCATACACAGTTACCATTCACAAATCACAAGGTCTTACCCTAGATAAAGCATTAATAGATATTGGTAGCACAATCTTTAAAGAAGGCATGAGCTATGTAGCACTATCACACTTACGTACACTTGACGGGCTATTTCTAATCAACTTTAATGCAAGTAAAGTAAATGCAGATATTCCTTGCATTCTAGAATACTATAGGCTGCGTTCACTTCACAACCCCCATCTAAAAGCCTATCCTGTTCCACAAAAAGCAAAACCTTGTAAAAGAAAACTACTTCAAACTGAAACAATACAGGATACCACTACAATTCCTCCAAAGGCAAAAAAGAAACTAATACTTCATCAAGAACCACCGAAAGAAGAATCTACTGGCCAAAGTAACTCAACTACTTCTTCAAAGAAGCAACACACACTCTGAACAAATGACTTTGACACAGAACTGTCAGGTCATTGCAAATTTTCAAACTTAACTGCTACAAATGTAGCAATACATGTTCTATTCCAATTGCCACCAGTTATTGAGAACATTTACTTACACAGTACAGACCAATTTTGTTTGCAAATGTTAGTCCTTCATAGAAATGCAACCAACAATCCTGACAACACTTACAGTGTTCATGGAATAACACAAGAAATGGACTACTGTGCTGGAATTGTCAAATTCACTATAAACTCACAAGAAGATCCACAAGAATTTCTAATGTACTTACTACAAGTACTGGAAAACAAAAACATACCTATAAATGCAATATTTCAGATTTCATACATGTGGAAATATAAATGCACTCTCTGCAACCATGTGGCTCAGGAAGAAGTCCATAATTAATGCTTCGTGTATGTATCCATACCTAACTGTGAATCCATTCCATTTCAGCAACTTGTACAACATGCAAACTATGGCAGATTATGTACTACCTGCAATTCAGATAATCGCTCCACCTTACAAATACAGACACATAGTAAATATGTAATAGTAATGCTTTTACGTTACAATGCAGATGGTACCAAAAACAACTGTAAACTGAGTCGATTCGCCTATGGTCAAGTATCACTGGGTAAGAAACCCTTCACAACAATAGTTATAAAATAACACGCAGGAGCCACAACCAGTGCAGGTCACTACACTGCATATATAAAAAAGAATTTTGGATGGTTCGAATGTAATGATAGTACCATTACTCTAAAGCAGAGATTGCCAGTAAATCTTGTAAACGCTTACTTAATATTCTTAAAACCAAAATTGAATACGTGATCTGTGTATGAACATAAGCAAAACTTCATCTTCAAAACTGTGCACAGTTAGAGTACGCCAACAGGTATCTAACAGCCCCAAGATTCTGCAACAAGCAAATACATACATAAATACCACTAAAATCAAACAAGGAATATACAGTTAGAATACGCCAACAGGTATCTAACTGCCCCAAAAAATCTAAAACAAGCAAACAAATAAACAAATACTACTAAAATCAAACAAGAAATATACAGTTAGAATACGCCAACAGGTACCGAACTGTCCCAAAAATCTGCAAAAACTCAACAGATAGATGAATAGCATAAAAGTAGAAATAAACAATTAGAATACGCCAACAGGTATCTAATTGCCCCAAAAATCTGCAACAAGCCAAAGATAGATGATTAGCATGAAACAAGAAATAAAGAGTAAAACAATGAAAGAAATATATTGTACCACAACATAGAAGGGTTTTATTTTAATCCAGCATGGATTTGTTTTCTCACAGACCCAATGATTTAGAAAACAAGCACATTGCACAGTACACTGGTTTGAACTATAGTTCTTGTAAAGTAATAAATATGAGGGTAAAAAAAATACAGAAATGTCTATTATGCAATGCAATAACTCATTATGAACTACATGCTCTCATATATGATCTTTTCTTTTATCACACAGATCGAAAAAGTATGTCTGGTCCAGTTACCCATGTCATGAAAAAACTGGATACAACCACAAAAATCTCAACCAGTAAGTATACAATAAATAAACTCACAAACACTGCACTCCTTGTTACAAACTCCACAATCTTAACTGCATAGCCTAGCCAAAACTTAACATACAAACCATACAAATGAAACAGTACACAAACTTTTGGGTTCTGGATATTTGATGGGTGTTTGATTCTATGGGTGTGTTATGCTGCGGTGGATATGGCCAGGGCCTAGAGTCTTGGCTGCATAGCCTACGGCCTTCGGCCATGCACCCAAGACTCTAGGCCCTGGCCACAACCACTGCAGCATAACACACCTATAATACCAAACATTTTGACTGTGGTATGTAAGCTGCTTATAGGGGATATTAATTACAATCAATCCTCTACTAACAACCCAAAACCAACATCATAATAAAGTAAAATAGGCAGTAGTGCATTTATTATGTTCGACAACCACGGACATGGCGAACACATCAAGGGCACCTGCCACCTAAACAAATACAGTATTTGACCAATCTCCTACTCCCCAACCCTCCCCAAGCACTTCTGCACACCAACACACTCCACAAAATTGCATGTTGCCTCTGATCGCCGCCGCGCTGTCGGCGGATCCAATATGACAGGCGCATCGAAACAATGTGACGCACCTCATGCCTCATCCCAGCCAATCAGAGAACACGTTGCGTGTCCGCGGACATGACGCAAGCCAATTAGCCTATCGGTGTCCTGTCCACGAAGCGAACAGGGAAGTGTGTCTGCAGAGCGGACATAGATATCACAATTCATTTTGCCTTACGTTTTGGCCATTTAAAAAAAAAAATACTGCACGGATTTACACCAAAATAACAAAAGCACGCTTTCAGGACTAAGCCGCCGCTCCTGCCGCAAATTTGGTGGAAATCTGTCCAGTGGTTTGAGCTGTAGGCGTGCGCAATTTTTTTTCCCATTATGTCTATGGGAAAAAAATAGACTTTGGGACCCCCCCCTATAACTCTGCCCCCACTGGACCAAACCTCACAAAAATTTGCAAAAACATTCAGAGTGGGCCATATACTTCTTTTTGCAAAGTTTTGTGAGGATTCGACCAGGGAGAGCGAAGTTATAAGCCATCAAAAATGTGCTCTTCCTATGGAATTAGCAACTTAACCATAACTACACAGCCACTACTGTGGCCTGTGTAATATGGCACACTCCCCAAGTACAAGGAATGGTCCTTCTTTCTGATCCATGCACATGAGCCTGTTGGCTAGGGTTGAAATGCGCTCAGCTTTTACTGCAGAGCCAACTCCTTACTCTGGGCACTGTGTACCTCAGGGTAGCCTTCTGATGTTCCTTTGCCAGTTTCTCGGCTTGGTGCCACTACTGCGCAACATACTGCCATGACTGCCCCCTCCATACTGTCCTGTCATATGACATCAGTCAGCTCTGGAGACTGGGGACAGACCCCTTGACGCGCCCCCTCCGCCCTATTGAGCACAGCGCACATGCATCTGCTCTTCCTTTTTTCTGGGTGGAGTCACTAATTAACTCTTAGGAACATTAGAAACCAGATGGAACTCGCTTTTAAGTGTAGCGGCATGTGGGCGAGCTAGTAGAGTGCCCATCCAGGAACATCCATTCCTGTTAATTACGACCAACCATGTTCAATGGTAACTCTTGTCATGCACCATGTGTGGGGGTCAACACACCACTGAAACCATGTTCTCCTTCACTGCAATCAGTCTATGCATGCTGTCACTAATGAGAATGCTTTATAAAATACGCCTGCAGAACGTATCTGTATGGGGTCAGTCAAGATTCAGTACGTACCAGTCAATGGGCCTCATTATACGTTTGCTGGTCCAGTAAGTACGGTACTGGTAAGCTTGTCAGTACCATAGTTACCCGTCCGGCAAACTATGAGGTCTGCCCATGGGTGCCTGCCATGCGGAACGGCACCCGCAAGCAGACATACCCGGTAGCGCCGGCACCGTTATTGATGTCCTATGGGGTTCAAATGGGAATGGGGAGTGATTAATACCGGCACCCACCAATGGGCAATTACTGGGTCCGGCGGAGCCGGAATGCCCCGGTAATTGGCCATTGCCGGGTGCCGGGAAAAAAAACAACTCCGGCGGCCTACCGGCACGGGTACCGCCATGGTGGTAATGAGGCCCAATGTGTTTGCCATAATCACTCTTTCTTGCATTAACCATACCTGTGCACTTTTACTCAAGCAAAAGCGTCATCTGGTTTTCGCTCCTTTTCTCGTCTTGCTCCATTCCCTTGCATTTCATGAGAGTCCCTATGGACACGACTTAAAAGCAGATGTTGCTGCAATTCTACATAGAGACAAGAACGCAGAAACCAGTGAAAGCTTGTGGAGAAGCAAACTTGGGGTAGCTTGCCAAAGTTCACAAGCTGGAACGTGATGTTGAAAAAATGAACAGACACGCTCTGCTTCCGGAGCCAGCCATCCTGGGACCGCCACTGGGGGATCAGGTCAAATTAGAAGGGCTGGGAACATTCCATCCATAGAATGTTCTAATTGCCAAAGTACTGCTTTCGTGGAATTAGCGAATAATCCCCGGAAGGACCAATAAGAACTACAGGAACAGTGGCAGCTCCCAAGTTCAGGGAGAACGTGAAATGCTACCACCCATCCAACCTCTGGAACACTTTGTGTATTCAATTAATTTGAATTCAACTTTCATTAATGTTTCATGAGAAACTGGGGGTGTGTGTGTGTGTGTGTGTGTGTGTGTGTGCGTGCGTGCGTGCGAAGCCCTCCCACGTCTGCCACTAACCATGTACTTCACATATTCATATTGGCACCCCTGGGTGCTAACGAGTGATGCGTGCAGATATGGTACCCCCAGAGTGACAATAAACATGTAGCCTATTATATTTGTGTCTTAAC
Source organism: Ambystoma mexicanum (assembly GCF_040938575.1). Lineage (NCBI taxonomy): Eukaryota > Metazoa > Chordata > Amphibia > Caudata > Ambystomatidae > Ambystoma > Ambystoma mexicanum. Next base: position 726,156,520 of record NC_090937.1, on the reverse strand, counting down.
ATAAGGAACCCCTAGGGTACCCCTGAGCATATCCTCCAGGGCTATTTATGTTTTCGCATAGGCAACTCAGTGCCAAAAAACAAGTGTGCCAGGAGTATTGATGTGTGCCAGGAGTATTGATGTGTGCCAGGGGTATTGATGTGTGCCAGGGGTATTGATGTGTGCAGAAAAGGAGCCCGCAAGCACTCCCAGTGTGCTGCTGAACACGTGTCTAGGGATATTCATGTGTTCACGTAGGACCCTTCCCGCCCCCACACTGCTTATGCATATGTGCTGGGGGGAGGGAGGGAGGAAGGAAGGAAGGAAGGAAGGAAGGAAGGAAGGAAGGAAGGAAGGAAGGAAGGAAGGAAGGAAGGAAGGAAGGAAGGAAGGAAGGAAGGAAGGAAGGAAGGAAGGAAGGAAGGAAGGAAGGAAGGAAGGAAGGAAGGAAGGAAGGAAGGAAGGAAGGGAGGGAGGGAGGGAGGGAGGGAGGGAGGGAGGGAGGGAGGGAGGGAGGGAGGGAGGGAGGGAGGGAGGGAGGGAGGCAATGGAAAATGAAAGACTGGCGCAGGCCCTGTGAGAGGTCACTGGTTCAGCCTTTGCGTCTCCTCCACCACCTGGAGGTGAAGGTTTAGGGAGGTGAATGGAGGCTTGTGGGCCACACTATTCTATCATCTGCGCTCATCCTACTGCATCCCCTTCTGAACTTATACCATCCTTCCTCATTCCTTATGTCCAGCCTTTTTTTCTTCCTTTTTAACTTCTCTTAGTGATATATATATATATTTACTTACTGCAACGTTTTCCTTCTACATTCGAACATGCGATTATCATCCTTATTCTAAAAAAAGTCTCTTGACCCCTATGCACCATATACTTACCACCCTATTTCTCTTGATACTTTTCTTTTTGAAAGTCCTTGAGTGGGTGGTCTATTCCAAAATCTCAATTTACCTTGATCATCACTCTTTGTAATCCCTTTTTATCAATCTAGCTTTTACCATCTTAATTCTACAAAAACGGTATTAATGCCAGTTCCTAATCCTCTACTTTCTACCGTCATACTCATCTTTCCTCACTATTGTTCTTCGTGGCCTTTCTGCAGCTTTTGATACTGTTTATCACTCTGTTATTCTTTCTACTTTGTCATCTTTGGGGTTCTCCCTGCTTATGTTCTTATCGAAGCAATCACAGCTACTCAGACTTCTGGGCCGGGCCAGCAATCCTCTGCCCTCCCTCTCCAGTTTGTGGCTCTCCAAGACACTGTCCTTGGTCCTCTTCTATCTTCCATCTGTTTTCCCTCTACACTATCCCTTTGTCTGCTATCTTCTCCTCTTTTATTGCTGGCGACTGTGTAGTCTTTCTCTCCTTTCCATCTTTCAGGTTATTTTCATTCCACTCTTTCTGTCTATTTTCTTGGCCTCCAGTCTTTGAGGACCACTCATTCTCTCCATCTTAATTCCGCTAAAACTGGGATTCTATTCTTTCCTGCTTTCTCTGCAGCTCCTGTTATTCGCCCATCATTTTTTCTTTTCCTCCTTCTCAACTTTCTCTTACCCGTTCAGTGCAGTATCTTGGTGTTACTTTTGATTCTGCGCTTTCTTTCTCTCTTCGCATTGACGGCGCTGCCCGTTCTTGCTTCTTCTATCTTTGCAAAGCTCTTACCATGAGCTAATTTCGTGCGTCCGCACTTTTTATTATTGCCTTACGTTTTCTGAGCCTTGACTATAGCCCTGCTCACTTGGTCAGTCTCCCTGCTCATGAATTGGCTCCTCTTTGCTCAGTCTACAATTCTTATGTTCGTGTCCTCTTTTCTCTTTCTTTCCTTGGCTCTGTCACTGCTTTGCTTGCTTCTCTTTACTGACTCCCCTTTGATACTCTATTTCCTTTTCTTTCTATTGTTTTCAAGTACTCCCAGAGGTCATCTCCCCCATCTCTCCTCCCTTGTTTTCCTTTATAGACCGTACCGTTGTGTTCTCTATGCTCCCAGTCACACTTTCTTCTGGCGTCTAAGCACTGGAGCCCGCTGCCTCTTTTCAGTAGATCTGTATCCTCTTATTATAATTTTCGTCTTTGTTTCAAGTAACACTTTCTTTAGATCTCTCTACAATACTAAAACCACATAGTAATTATTATTGCTAACTATAATTATACCGTTTGATTACATACTGCACTTTGGCCGAAAGTGCTATATAAATTCAATACAATACAATTACAAATTCTTGAGACTTTTCCGCTAGGGCAGCACAATGTCTAGGGCCGGTGCTGTATTTAGGAGATCCATTCCCCAGGACAATCGACACAAGTCACAGACCCCTCAGGCAACCTGTATCCAGGATCTCACCCATAGACCAAGACACAAAGACACGTTGCTTTGACTGTGCACCTTTACAAAGGCCAATGCTTGGCATGAAATTCCTCTTAGTATTGGGCTTGTCAAGCTGCAGAAAAGCAAAGTGCAGTCGGGTTTTTGGAATGACCAATAAAAATACAATTGACCGACACTAAACTTCATTGAATGTTAATCATAATTTTGGATATCTAAAAAACCCAGTAAGGTTTTACGCGTCGGTGGGTAGACGAGCCTAACACTACCATCTACAGATGACCAGTAGGGATACCAAGATTGTCATTAGGCTTATAACTTTTCTACTGTACTTTACAAACCATGCTTTCCCAATGTGTGCCTAATTCAAAGAAGCGTTTTATAATGGAAAACACCCAATAAAAAACTCTCTGTAAATAAGGGCCTTTAGGCCCTGATCCATGGAATTATCTGCGTGCAAAATCGGGACTTTGCGTGCCCTTCTGTGCGCAATACCCTGTTCGTCGATTCATGGAATCGACAGCACAGTACTTTACTGGGAATTGTGTGGACTTTGCACAGGTCTGGCATGCCTCTGCAAGCAGTCTAAGGCCTTGAGTGAGACTCCTTGCAGAGTGTGGGTTGGGCCTACACAGAGTCCAAAATAGCGGGCGGAACATGCAAAATGAGGAAGAACAAGGGAAAATGTGGGCATGTCAACGGACAACCTGCCGCAGGGAGATCGCACACCCCTAACTGCGCACAACCAAGAGTATTCAAGGAACTGACTGTGCAACATCACGTCAGGGTATTGAGCAAGCCCTGGATCTATCTGCTGCGTGAAAGCAGACGTAAGGCCCGAATCCCACCGCGAAAAGGTAAGACCTGAACGGGAATATAGGGTTGCGTACATGCAGTCAGGGTGCCGATTGCAGGTAGGCGCACGTATGCATAGTAGCGGGGTATAGCGGGGTACAGGCACGATTTGTGGGGGTTCGCACGCAGATTGACCTATGAGTCAGGCCTTTAGTGTATTCTGAGTAGCATTGACAAAGTGGACTAGTAAGTCATGCATTATTCTGGTCCGATGTATCATTTTTTCAACTTGCTCATTTGTGTGCTTGGTTCCAGCGGATTTTGCACCAAAGCGGGCTCATAACCTGCATGGATGTAATGGGGTGCATTAAGCTTCGCTCTTCCTGCACAGGTTACCCAGAAAGTGGCGGCCGCAGACTGTGCTGTATATATAGTGCACAGTCAAAACATCCTCTGTTGTATGTTATTTTTAAGATGGCTGAAGAAAAAAGGGCAGATATACCATGAAACAACATCCTTGATATTCCAGCCATGAAACATTGGAATTCGTTATGAAAACAGGGCAGCACGAAATCTCAAATTACTACTGTGGAACGCAGGATCACACAGAAATGTGGGTCACTGTATCTGAGCGAAAGCTCTCACGCACGCACGCACGCGCACGCACGCACGCACGCGCGCACGCACGCACACACACACACACATACACACACACACACACACACGCGTTTGTGTTACTATTCTGGAGTGAGATATCATGCAGAAATTTGAGTTCCTGCTCTGAAGGGAAGGAACACGCAGAAATGTTAGTTACTCTTCTCAAGTAAAAAATCACAAAGAAATGTGAGTTACTGTTCTGGGACAAAACATGACGCAGGAATGTGAGTTACTTGCCAGGAGCGAAGGGTCACACAGAAATGTGATTTACTTTACGGGAGCAAAGGATCACACAAAGTGTGAGTTACTGTAAGGTAGGGAAGGACCGGGCAGAAATGGATTAATGCATTCAAGTGAAAGAAATGTAAGTTGCTAGCCTGGATCGAAGCATCACACAGAAATGTGTGTTACTTTAATGGAACGAAAGGTCCACCAGAAACGTTAGTTATTGTTCTGGAGTGATGGACTATCCGGACATTTGAGTTACTGTGCTGGAACAAAGGATAACACAGAAATGTGGGTTACTGTCCTGGCACAAAAGATTGCACGGAAATGTGTGTTACTGTAGTGAAGTAAAGGATCACGCAGAAGTGTTAGGTATTGTTATGGTGTGAAGGATCGTGTACAAATGTGAGCTACTGTTCTAGCAACAAAGGATAAAACAGAAATGTGGGTTCCTGTTCTGTGGTAAAACATCACATACACATGTGAATTACTGCTCAGGACCGAACGTTCACACACAAGTGGGAGTTACTGTGCTGGAACGAAGAATTACAAAAACATGGATTAGTGTCCTGGAGCAGGGGGCTAGGTAGTCATGTGGGATACCATTCTGGATTGAAGGATCCCACGTAAAGGTGTGTGACTGCACTGGAGTGATGCATCACACAGAATAATGGGTTATTGTTCTAGAGGCAGTAATCACACATAAAGGTGTGCGACTGCACTGGAGTGATGCATCACACAGAATAAAGAGTTATTCTTCTAGACCGAGAAATCCCACATAAAGGTGTGCTACTGCACTGGAGTGATGCATCACACAGAATAATGGGTTATTGTTCTAGAGCGAGTAATCACACATAAAGGTGTGCTACTGCACTGGAGTGATGCATCACACAGACAAATGGGTTATTCTTCTAGACCGAGAAATCACACATAAAGGTGTGCGACTGCACTGGAGTGATGCATCACACAGAATAAAGAGTTATTCTTCTAGACCGAGAAATCACACATAAAGGTGTGCGACTGCACTGGAGTGATGCATCACACAGAATAATGGGTTATTGTTCTAGAGCGAGTAATCACACATAAAGGTGTGCGACTGCACTGGAGTGATGCATCACACAGAATAATGGGTTATTGTTCTAGAGCGAGTAATCACACATAAATGTGTGCTACTGCACTGGAGTGGAGGGTCACAATGAACAAAGGATCTCATAGAAACAGTGATCAAAGAGGGCGGGAGCGGTTGGGAGCAGTGCTCCTCTAATTATTTTTATTACATTTTACCATTCCCATACTTTTATTTGAAAAGGAACCATTCCGGAGACTTTCATTTCAAAATACAAGTGTGGGAAAAGGTTGAAATATGCACTGCACTGAACAGCCCCTTAAACAGCAGGTGCATTGGTGTGGGTGTTTGTATTGTGCCTGGGAGGGGGCGTGGCAATGGGGCTTGTGGGGGGCGGGGGCAGTACACTTCAACCACTGCGTAGAAATGTATGACTGTTTTGAAAGGACACGCAGGTTACTGTTCTGGAGTGAAGTAACGACACTGGAAAGCACAAACTCTTCCTGACAACATTTTCCATTCTTTTATCAAAACTGCTGAGGGACTAGCTGTTCCCCAGGGCAAACTGACACTGAGTACACACATTAATCAGACACTTGATATATCACTGGACAGGATGTACTTGATATTAAGTTTACTTTAACTGCGCACAGGGTGATCTATTTTGGCTACTTGCTGCCATTTCAGCATTCACAAGAAGGTCTACTACCTTAATACCGTTTTTGTGGTTATGTTGTGTGTGAATGTATGGGTCTGGATATAAAACGCACATTGGAGAAATGAAAAGCAAGTGCTCTGTAATAAACAGTGGAAATGCTGCTAATAACTGCCACACAAACTGTACAAGAGCAATTCACCTGTTCATTCAAATGTCCGCATCGCTAAATCCTGGAGATGTCGCTTAATAATTCACTGACCTAAACTTTTGCTGACCTTATCTAAGAATGTATTGACATGCTCTAACAAATTAATAGCATCTTTTACCAATCACCTGACCATCTAATAGTCACTGACTTCTCTTAGCAATTCATTGAAATGAATTAAGAGTTAATTGACGTCATCTAGCAATTGATTACATTATTAGGTGGCATGCCCTCACAGTGCACTGTTGTCATCTAAAAATTCACTGTCAGAAGCTAAACAATAGGACAATTCAGACACCATTGAAAATTAACTGATATCACTTTTGAATTTATTTTCTTGTTTTTAAATGATTTCCTGACATCATCTTAAAATTCACTGATATCATCTAATAATGCTTGGCGGTTACCTGAGCATTCAAGGGCATAAGTTAACAATTCTTCCACATTATCTAACAATTCTCATCAGCTAACATTTGTCATTGGCCAACAATTCATTGCCACATTACGTGGTTGCCGGTGTGGAAATAACGTGCCGGTATTACCGTATACCGTATACTGATACGTTTCCACACCGGCAAACTACAAGTTATGTCGAGTCGTGACTCTATAATTTGGGCGAAAAAGTAAAAGCCTGAACTGGTGACGTAGTGTCCTGTAGATCAATTTCTTCAAAGTGTTCTGTGTAGGGTTTTGGGAACTCTGCATGTGCACGATCCAAATGTTCACAAGACCTAGTAGGACCGCTTCTATCTTTTGCTCATCTCTGTTATCATATGCCATTGTCTTGCTGTTCCCTTCCCTTTGCCCTGTGGGCGCTTTGAAACACAATTTCTTGATGTACAAGCGCCTTACAAATGCCCAATGAAATACAAATAAATAAATCTGAAAGGGGCTTCAGAAGCTCGCTCACTAACCTGCTCTCGTGAGGTCCCACTGTGCTGAAAGCCATTATTAGTGCAGTATAAAACGGGCCAGTGGCGTCTGTGGCTCCTAGAGCCCCACTCTGATGGAATCGCTGAAATGGGCCTCCCATGCAGGGACGTCATTTAGAGGTCCCAAGGGGTCGCCCTTGCGACCCCTGAGGTCTCCCTTGCTACCCCTATGGTCTCCCTTGCTACCCCTAAAAAAAAAGATTTGCTTTTCTTTCTTTTTTAACAAATTGATGCTCCTGGGCTGTGGCCAATGCCTAGAGTGGCTGGCTTTCTTGTTCAAGCTTCTTTAAAAAAAAAAGAGTGGGTTCCAAAAGTGTAACACTTTGAGTAGTGACCCTAAATAAGAAAGAATCGGACTGACAAATAATTTGTCTTTCTGGAATTCTAAACAATAACTGCTAGACTCATTAAAAGTTTATTTCAGGCACACTTAGGGGGTGAGTCACTGACATAGTTTGTTCTTAAACACCTCAAATTCACAATGCAGACAAAATCCTCCAAAAAGCATTTAGAGTAGAATAAGCATCCATTTCGGACTATGTATTTTGCTTTTCACAAGTTGCAGTTATAGCATGTTTTTTCCTGCCGATACATTTGGTTATCCATTCTTGTACGACATGTATATCACGTTACAGTGATATTGTAACCATATTTTTCTTAGTGTACTTAGAAACAATGCTATGTGATGCCACTTCCTGTTTTGTCAAGGGGTAAACGGTTGTGTCCTATCACTTCCTGTGATGTCACTTCGGATGGGGTCAATAACATAACTTCCTGTGATGTCATCAGAGGTCAAGGGTCATGTGATGTCACTTCCGCTACCCCTGGCATTTTGGTGAAATGACGTCCCTGCTCCCATGTACTACTGACGTTTCAAACCAGTTGTGTTTGCATCGGTAGGCTGGTCCCATCCCTAGCATCGGGACGAAGAGCAGCCGGGAGCTGAGCCAATGGTGCAGGACTTTTCAGGAGGATTAACACCTAGCTCTGGGTGTTCTAGCAATATGAAAAACATATTTAGAATTTGCAGAGGTATGATGGATGGCATGCCTTGTTATATATGCAACTTGAATGCTGTCAGTGTGTCAAAGGAATACGCTGCAGATGGCTTCATTGTTGGAACCCATTCCATATATGTGTGGGCTGACATAAACGGAGTGCACATGTATAGCTTCATCAATGCAGTTCTGGGGCATGTTTGTTAGAGGTTAACATAACTCAGAGATCTACATCCTGAGGCTCAACTGTTCTTTTGTGTTTCAACTCCCATGATCTCTCACCATTAATATGATGGCGGAGCTGATGGGAGTTTTAGTCCTAATCTAGATCATAGCTAATATTCTGATGGCCCAGAGGCAGGGGCTGAACACAACTAAACTCGTACTGCTCTGTGGATGGCTGTAAGTACAGTACTCCTTATGTGTTGGGGGAGGATGTGAAACTGGCAGTTGGTTGTGAGCCACACAGCCCAAAGAGATTGTGTATGTCCGAAGTTGGTCCACCTTATGCCCCCTGATGCTTATGTAGCCCCTTGTTGTGTATGTCTAAAAGTGGTCCATTTTAAGACCCCTGATGCTTATGTAGACCCTTGTGTTTGTCTGAAGGTGGTCCATTTTAAGACCCCTGATGCTTATGTAGCCCCTTGTGTTTGTCTGAAGGTGGTCCATCTTAAGCCCCCTGATGCTTATGTAGCCCCTTGTGTTTGTCTGAAGGTGGTCCATCTTAAGACCCCTGATGCTTATGTAGCCCCTTGTGTTTGTCTGAAGGTGGTCCATCTTAAGCCCCCTGATGCTTATGTAGCCCTTGTGTCTGGCTCTGGGCAAGGACGTGCACCTCCCTTGCCCCAGATCAGGGACAGTCCACATGGGAACCACCACCCCCACCAACTAGGCCAGTTGGTTAGGGTGGGGTGCTGCACCTGTAAAATACATTTGCTGATAACAGGAGATGGGCTGCACCCTGAGTTCTACCTTATTAAACTGGACACAGACACCAACGTGGATTTCATAGGGCTCACAATGGGGACCCCTCTTCATGTAGACAAACAATGAATGTCTTATCAAACCTTCCGAATCCATAATGTCTAATTTCCATCCTTACATTACCCAGGTGTGCGTTCCATCTAAATAGGCACCTGCCCCGTCAGCCCACCCTTCCTTCGATGGGGCACACAGAGACCCATAGGGTAGGACTGACACGCCAGACACCATACCTAATTAATGGTACTAGCAACCTATGCGGCCCCAGGCAGGTCGCTACTTCCATCTGCTATCACATGCCAGGGCTCTTACCGCACTATACTATAAAGAATTTTACTTAACACTATTTTCTATTACTACTTAACATTCCCCATAATGCCACCCCTCTACTTAACATTCCTACTATTTATACATATGTACGCTACCCTGCTTACCTTAATACACGTTAATAGATATATAGATACATATACATAAACACAAACCATAACATTCAACATATACAACATTCCTTTGTACACATGGGTGAATGCTGCAGTCAGTCAGCCCCTTCACAGTACCTTATAGGGTGTCTGTCCCTAATGTAATTTGGGTATGGCCCCAACAACTCTGTTCTTCTGGGTGGCCTCATCCACCATGTCGGGGCACCAGATTAACTGTGTGTGGCCCGTGTTCAATAAAGGTTCTTGGGTGTCGCCCTGCCCGAGTGCGGGCTTGCCAATTTCACTGATGTGCACTGGTCACTTAGTTATCCTTATGAATGGGGGTCCGCTCACGTTGTTGCGTATACTGCAGTGCCATTTTGGTTCTTCAGAGTAGCCCCCATAGCCTGGGAGGCCGTCTGCATGACCCTGCACCAGAATTTTAAGCACGGGCAGCATCCCCGTTGCCATGGGGATGGCACCATGTTTATCGCTTCACCCGGCATGCACTAGCAGGACGGCACGCTCTCTTTGCTGTGACCATGAGACCCAGGACTTTTCTCTCCAGCTGTCGAGGGCTTCTCTTCACCTGGGCTGCTCTGGTGGCCGGGGCTTTCTTCATCGGCCTGCTCACTGAGGGCAACGTGGACTTCCTCCTTTACTTGTCACCTCCTGCGTTGCCTGGCAGATGCATCCTGGGAGAACTTCTCAATAGGGCCTGCCTCGCTTGCCACGAGGAAGGTTGACACGGGCCATGGCCTGGTTGCTTGGTTCGGGCTGCATCCCAGAGGTGGCTCGTTCATGGGCAGATCTTCCTCTTTGGGCCAGGCACAACCGCGCATGCTGCCCGGGCCTTTGGATCTCACTGGGCCCATGCTGTCTGGCCCCTCGGCAGCCAACACTCACCACACCTCCACGGGTGCCCGGGATGCTCCAAGCACACACATGTCACCCATGTCATGCGGCCCGGCGCTATCAATGTCTGTGGGCACTGGGAGCCTCTCGAGGTCACTACCCGCAGGAGGTTATTATTTCTCCTTCCCCTCTGCTGTTTTTGTTTCTTTCGCCTTCTCTACTTTTCTTTTCCCTTTTCTCTTCCAATTGTCCGCTGTCTTTTTCTTTATAAATCGTCTTTAGATTCTTTTTGTACCTTGACCACCGCATTCTTGAGCAGAGGACTTCTGCCCCTTTGTTCTTCTTTTTATGCTCTCTCTTCAGCATTCCCCCCCATGATGGGCTGGATGGATTAGTCCACTGCACCAACACACACACACACACACACATAAAGAAAACATACACATACACACTACATAAAATACTTTACTTTATTCAACCCTGGTATCTGCTTCTTTATTTTTTTATTTTTTTCCCCTTAGGGGACAAGCATGTAGTCCTTTGTATCTGGGCCTCCTTTGGGCCACGGGCTACACTTCACCCTACATCACTCTTGATCGAATGTCAAACAAAGGGTTTATGAGAACACCTGGAGTCTCGGGAGGATAGCTAAGGGGCAACGCGCTCGCCTTGGAAGCAAGACGACGCAGAGCAACACGGGTTCGATCCCCGGGTCTGTGCTTAGAAACCTTTGGGTAATAAGCACATTATAAATAACCAATTACAATTACCTGGCTCATCAAGTGATAGCGAGGCTGAGAGTGGAGTCTCTGCTCAGTAGAAAACATACGGGCTCTCTCAGATTCCAGCCAAGACTCTAAACGCAATCTCATTAGAGCTTCAGCAGGTTATTATAAAAGTATATAAAACCATGAAGTCATAGAACAATATCACCGAATACACGTTAGCAGACTATGGATGATCAAAAGACATCAAATATATTGCTTCACAGTTCTTAAAACAATATCCATAATATAATATAAATGCAATACGTTCAAGCAATATCAGTTGTGATACTTCTCCAGAACAATTTTAAAGAACGAGTTTGCTAGGTCTCGTATCAGAGTCCAGAGTCTAAGGGCTCGGCAACAACATTCTGAGGGAAGTCAAGATATCAAGTACATGCTCTCTGTGATCATTCGGCAACACCTCATGCAATGCTCACAGAGATTCAGCCCTGGTGTCACGGAGGATGACCTGGTGTCACGAAGGATGATGTGCAGGGCTATCCTCTGCTGTGCTCACAGAGATACAGCCCTGGTGTCACGGAGGATGATGTGCAGGGCTACCCTCTGCTGTGCTCACAGAGATACAGCCCTGGTGTCACGGAGGATGATGTGCAGGGCTACCCTCTGCTGTGCTCACAGAGATACAGCCCTGGTGTCACGGAGGATGATGTGCAGGGCTACCCTCTGCTGTGCTCACACAGATACAGGCCTGGTGTCACGGAGGATGACCTGGTGTCATGGAGGATGATGTGCAGGGCTACCCTCTGCTGTGCTCACAGAGATACAGCCCTGGTGTCACGGAGGATGATGTGCAGGGCTACCCTCTGCTGTGCTCACAGAGATACAGCCCTGGTGTCACGGAGGATGACCTGGTGTCACGGAGGATGATGTGCAGGGCTACCCTCTGCTGTGCTCACAGAGATACAGCCCTGGTGTCACGGAGGATGATGTGCAGGGCTACCCTCTGCTGTGCTCACAGAGATACAGCCCTGTTGTCACGGAGGATGATGTGCAGGGCTACCCTCTGCTGTGCTCACAGAGATACAGCCCTGGTGTCACGGAGGATGACCTGGTGTCACGGAGGATGATGTGCAGGGCTACCCTCTGCTGTGCTCACAGAGATACAGCCCTGGTGTCACGGAGGATGATGTGCAGGGCTACCCTCTGCTGTGCTCACAGAGATACAGCCCTGGTGTCACGGAGGATGATGTGCAGGGCTACCCTCTGCTGTGCTCACAGAGATACAGCCCTGGTGTCATGGAGGATGATGTGCAGGGCTACCCTCTGCTGCGCTCACAGAGATACAGCCCTGGTGTCATGGAGGATGATGTGCAGGGCTACCCTCTGCTGCGCTCACAGAGATACAGCCCTGGTGTCATGGAGGATGATGTGCAGGGCTACCCTCTGCTGTGCTCACAGAGATACAGCCCTGGTGTCATGGAGGATGACCTGGTGTCACGGAGGATGATGTGCAGGGCTACCCTCTGCTGTGCTCACAGAGATACAGCCCTGGTGTCACGGAGGATGATGTGCAGGGCTACCCTCTGCTGTGCTCACAGAGATACAGCCCTGGTGTCACGGAGGATGATGTGCAGGGCTACCCTCTGCTGTGCTCACAGAGATACAGCCCTGGTGTCGCGGAGGATGACCTGGTGTCACGGAGGATGATGTGCAGGGCTACCCTCTGTTGTGCTCACAGAGATACAGCCCTTGTGTCATGGAGGATGATGTGCAGGGCCACCCTCTGTTGTTTCTGCGAGGCAGTTGGGGTAAGGGTGCAAGAAGCTATTATCTGGATGTCAATGCGGAACAGTCCTGCTGAGGGGACATAGCTAGAACCCTGCTGCCCTGGATCAGGGAGAGTGAGTGACAGGCCGGCCATGCTATTATCTTGGTGGCCTGTAGGGTCCTGATGTTCTGAACGGGTAACAATTACAGAGTGGTACATTTCATTGCGGCCATAATACCGGAAAACGCTGCATTTCTTTTTTTTATTTGGGGCGGTCCCCACCCAAGCCTTCTGTTTTTCCACCCTCATAATGCCACCCCAACCCCATCCCGACTCATTTTAACCGCTTACCCAACTACCCCGTATATATTTGATTAATAGTTTTGGTGTTTTTCGGTGTTATGTACCTCAGTGAAGTGTGCGTCTCGGTATTGTTTTCGGTAAAATGATTGGGAACCTATGCCAACTACTGCAGTGCTCCCCAGTGGCCACAATTGAGTCACCCCAAGAGGGAGGGTCCTGAGAACACAGTGCTGCAGATGGATAGCCTTCATCTCTTGGTGATCTACTGTTGGGCCTGTGAGTCTCTCCTCGTGTGGCAACAGAGACTAGACCAGCAGTCAACACGACTGACTTCCTCCATGCAGATCCCTGAGGGTTATTGCATCTCCCCGGGCAATGACTTCCCTGAATAGAGAAGCTGGATGGACAATGCTCTCCTTCGTTATTCTTGGCAACATCTTGCATAACTCTCAGCCAGTCCTGCGATCCTGAAAGAGCAAGTCGGTAAAGCAACACCCCTGCAAGGCCAATGCTTGGGCATTATTTCATTATGTGCACTTCAGCGTCTTCCATGCCAGCAACGTGGCAGCGATATTCCACTTTACTTCCAGTGGGAGACGGGCGCTACACCATGTTGCCCACTGGGAGTGAAAGAACTATAGAGAGTGATTTGATAAGACATTCTGCCATGAATAAATCATAACGCGGAAGAAAACACCCTGATGGTATTCTAGGAAAACCATTAAGCAGCCCATTAAATACTCTCCGGACTGGGAACCATAATGTTCCCGCAGAAGCCAGAAGTCCACGAACCCGAGCCGTAATGGCGGAAGATGAAGTCCATTGCTTCACGATACTGTCCAGTGTACTTAACTCACACGTCACAAGACTAGACGGCAATGCTTGGCCTGAGAAGCTTATCAGCCTTCATGCCCTTAATCGTGTCCCAGGCCTGCTCTGGTGCGTGATGCGCTGGTCAAGGACGGCGCAATGGGGGCTGTACTCCTCCTCGTCCACTACACTCGCCCCAAAACAGCCATGTGCATCGGCACCATAGCTTGGGAGAACTGAGGCCACTTCCAAATGAGGATGGGCCTTAGCCCATGTCTCCCAATGGGACAAACACCTGAGTCTTACCAGACTTACCCCCTGCACCCTCCCTCCTGAGGATCTCTGCGGAACTCTTAAGCAGCACCATGGACCCTGGTCTGGTGGCGCCTCCAACGGGTAGGTCAAAAAGGGTACAAGTGCAAGTGTGGTATGAAGACTGTGCCTTTGATGGCTGCATTTAGCTGGAGGTCTGATCTGGCAGCTTCCTCTGACGTCATAGACTGGGGACTGCTGCAAACACTGTGTCAACACTAATAAGGAATCCTGAACTTGGTAAGGTGCCAATATGCTGTCCAGCAAGTGCCTGGCATTGAGGCGTGTTTTTCTAGATCACATTAAAAAGTGGACACTGGAAAGATATGAACCAATACTGACTGCTTCAAATGGGTCTGCTTAGCATTCCATTACGTCATGTTTGATCTCCTCTGTGTGTAGTGAGAAACAGTGTTAGCTAGGTAGGGTGGACCAGGCTAATATAGCAAATTGAAAACCAGTGATAGAAATGCAAAGAGGGACAGTTTTTTCATAGAAAGCCAGCCGGCATGAAGGTGGAGTTTGGAGCAGGGAAATGAACAGGTAAGCGTTGAAGTTGAGTTCTTAGTTAAGTGGGGAGAAAGAGTAGAGAGGGAGGCAATGGACGAAGCTGGCACATTAGTTAAGGTGGCATAGTATCAGGGTCATTAGGAGGGTTTTGCTGGAGCTGTAGCTGAGAAGGGGCAAGCCTTTCCTGATATTAAGTGGGTTTATCATGGCTGCCTTCAAGCTACAAGTCATAAAGTAGTGGGACGCTATCAAAAAGGACACCAAGGTTTTTGCCTTAAGGGAGAGGGAGAGGGAGGGGGAGAGTAGATCCGTTGAAAACAAGATGGGTAAAGGAAGCAATAAATGTGCATTGGTGGTAGGAATGTAAATAACTTCATTCTTGTGGAAGTTAAACAGAAGACAACGTAGTGCCATCCAATGATGTATTGCAGAGGGGAAAGCAGATATGCAACCAGAGGGGTCAGTAGTGAAAGTGGAGAAGATTTGATCATCATCCGCAAAGAGGTGGCAGTAGAACTCAAAGCAGGAGATCGGTTGACCAAGCGAGGAGGTGTACAGTTTAAATAGTACGGTGCCAAGGACAGAGAATCAGGGGATGGCAACCGGGAGGAAGGTTTTTTGCTCAGACATGCAAGTGTTCGATGAGATTAAAAGGTACAGATGATAATGGTATGAGACGGCACATTTAAGCCTGGTACCCTGTATTCCAAGGTTGGTGAGAGTCCAAAGAAGAGAAGAGTTGTCCACCATTTCAAAGGTAGCTGAGGGGTGCAGAAGGGTAAAGATATAGGATACACAACAACAAGACTAGGCTTTCCAAGGTTCGAGCTAATCTGCCTAATAATAAACTCAACCAAATGGTGGGCAGCCCTGGTGTGGACACAGGTATGACTTAGCCCACTGTCACACATAACAAATGCATCAAACACATGTTTGCCATGACCACATTGTGTTCAAACCACTTCTAAGACACAATGCTTCGTGATTCAAGCCAACTGATAAATCAATAGATAACAATAAATTGATTGCTAGTTTTTGGGGTGAAATTTGGAATCTGTGCAACAGCCAACACTTGTTTCGACCTTACAAGATCCTCAACAGGGCTGTATAATACAACCTGAATCAGGGCTAATGCAAAATGTGTTTGGGGAGGACCTAGATGGCACATCTACAACTACTTTGACTAACTGGGATGAATTATCTCAGCATTAAAAATGGTTGATTTGCACTGAGCTAGATGGCTCGATAATGCTTGAGTATTTGCGGAAAGGTACCCTTCCACAAGGTCTTGTTGCAAGGAACAAACCCAGACTATTCTTAGATAATAGGAACTTTATTTTACATCTGAGTTACATCTCAAACAAGTACGGTAGGGGCTGAGTAATCCTCATAAGAGATACCGCCATGGAAATGACTGAAGATATACTGGTAGACCTACAAACACCAGAAGATGAGTTAAAAAAAATCACTACCCAAAGATGTGCATAAGAAACGCCTTGAAGAGATTAATGCAGAAATTGAAGAGTTTAGACTATACCACGAAACAGCTAGTCAGCAGATTGAAAATAGACTTGTCGAACTTTAGACATGAAGAAGCTTTTAGATACACTCAGGATAATTATAAACCGAGTGTCATGAGAGACACCAACCCACAAGAAGGTACCAATCAAAAAAGAGTGTTCTTTAGGTACACTGCCTACAGTTTGAGCACTAAAATGAGAGGTTATGCATGTAATAGAAGAGGTAGAAGATGTGGCAGGGGTAGAAGATGTTTTTTTAGAGAGGGATCAAATGAGGCAGTATTGGGACTTCAAATCCAGGGTGATTCGGAATATGAGAGCCGTGTTGTGAATTTGTAAAAACGCAGGTTAAATCCAGAGGAGCATGTAGTTATGCCGAAAGGATTAGTCACTGCGAATCACAATAATACCTTCCAATTTAGTCAGGAATTTCATGGTCTCATACAGAAAATACACCTAAGACATTTTTTTTTAACAAATTAGACACTGACACTAGGATCAATAAATTAGGTCTAAGAAATCAATCAATTTTTTGTCCACCCACACAAAGCTACATTCCAGAGCTTATAGTATTTGAAAATAGGGTGTTGCGCGATTTTCAGAAGTTGCAAGATAAAAATCTCAATTCCAATTCCAAGACATTTCAGAACGTCAGTAATCAAGAGAAAAGGATATTAAATAATGAAGCGCAGAATGAGGAAATTATAATTAGGAAGGCTGATAGGGGAGGTGCCATGGAGATTATCGACAGAGATAAATACATAAAAGAATGTGAGCGCCAACTAAGTGAGGACTCTTACTATAGAAGATTGACAACTGATCTGACAGAAAAGTTACAAAAATAAATTAACATTATGGTCGAAAAAGCTAGACTAAGAGAGTATATCTCTAAGAAAGAGGCAGATTTTTTGATGGTAGAAAAACCAAGGATACCAAAATTGTATATACTATCTAAAATACACAAGTCTATAGAACCGAGCAGAACGTCCTATTGTCTCTGGCGATGAGTCAGTTCTTGAGCCATTGTGAATGTTTCTTAAACCTTTAGCACATCAAATGAGATCATTTGTCCAAGACACTACACAAGTAATTCAGTTAGTACAGGGACTCGAGTAAAATCCAGCAGAAGAGCTACTAATTGGATTAGATATTGTTGCACAATACACCAATGTACCACAGGCAGCCACGCTGACTCTGTTAGAGGAATGATTATGCTCCCAACAGTGCGAAGGTATGACCCCTGATTCGTTCATTTTATGGTGTGCCGATATGGCGCTTAAAGAAAACTATTTTAAATTCAATTCAATAATATTTTCTACAAGCAAATCCATGAGACAGTGTGGCAAACCTATACGTGGAGTCCATTGAAGAGCAAAACATATATACAGATGCTAACCCAGGCAAAATAACATCTGGCTGTGGTCACAATACCTCAATGACATCCTTATAATCTGGAAAGGCTCTGTGATAGAGGCCAATGCATTTGTAAATTGGTTAAATTCATGTGACAGATACCTTACGTTCACACCAACCTTCAATACCTGAAGTATTGATTTCATGATATAACGATTTTTGTGGGCATTACTGGTAACACCGTGACAGTATAACCATTTCATAAGGCCAGCAACAGTAACTCATTACTCCACTATTCCAGTTTTCATCCCAAACATGTTAGGGATAATTTACCCTTAGATCAGTTCTTAAGTTTAAAAGGAATAGTACATCTAAAAGTGATTTTGTGGAAGAGGCAGAACAGCCATGAGATAAGCTGATGCAACGAGGATATCATCAGAAACTCATTAGTCAAGCATGAAAAGGGGCCAAAAATAATAACAGAGAGGCCTTGTTGGAATATAATGCAACAAAAAAAGAAACTTGATTCTCTGGTGTTCGTAAGTACTTGTCGAACAACATTAGTAAAATAATTTAAAATAATTGCACCTTCTTGAGTGTGATAAATACCTGCTAGAAAGAACAATGGTTGCCTTCACAAGAAGTAGAAACATCAAAGAACAAATTATGCGCACTGACATGAGCTTACGTGTGAAAAACCAACCCACTGTGACTGAGATCTGAGTATATGAAGCTGGCTGTGGGCCCTCTCCTACGTGATAAGTAGATGTGGGCCTCTCAAGACCAGGGAAGCAGACTGTTTTCACGAATGTGAATCCACCATGGCAGTATATGCAATTTCGTGCCCTTATAACAAAATATATGTGGGTAAAACAGAAAGAAAAGTCCAAACCCCCTTAATAGAACACAGAAGTTGCATCAAGAATCGTGTTCAGAATGACCATTGGTTGCACATTTAATTGATCTAATTCACAGGGCTGAAGAACTACGATGGACTGTACTTGATAGGATAAAAGCAGGCACTGATTTGAATATGGATAAAAAGAGACTCTTCAATAAAAAGCAAGAACTTATCTATATCACTCAGAGTATTGAAAAAGGCTTGAATGATGAGATGGCTGTTCATCTTTCTTTGCTAAGAGTTGTTAAGAGTCATAACATGAATATCGGCCATTTTAGAGAAATCACAACTCTACGTATGTAATTGATACGTTAGCCTGTCGCTTAGCGCATTTCACTGAGACGAGGAAGTGCGTTAATCTAATAACGACTGAGACGAGGAAGTGCGTTAATCTAATAACGCAATAATCCTTATTGTTAAAGAAAAGAACCCTGGTGGATAAGCATACCGTGTTCACGTCAAGGCCGTATGTATAAAACACGTGTATGCAGCGTCTTCTGTAAAAACAAGCATTGGCAATGCCAATAGTTTTGACGTTTACTGATGTTCTTTGCATGTTGCATTTAGAGGCACACATGGGTGCAAAGAGGAGAGCGCAAAGTTTTAAAGGAAAGGCCTCAACAAAATAGGCCCTGGGGAATGTTCTGAAAGGCATGGGGGGCTGGACTTAAAGAAGGCTTGAGAATGAGAGAAGCTTGGAAATTGGAAAAATGAGGGGAGGAATGTGTTTCGGGGTTGGAGGACCGTGTTGAATACTTATGGATTAGTGGAGTGAGTGGGATTTTTACCATGCATGACAATCAAGCCCAGAATGCGGACACCTTTGAAAGCATACCTGCCTCAAAGCAGACTTTTATCAAATAGCTAGCTTGGCATGGGTCTTTACATATCATCTGACCCAAGGTAGCAGATTGCCAACCCAAAGGCAGTGGAACCAAGTTCAGGTGCCACCCCCAGCGTACCATGCACACAATAAACTCTGCATTGCATAGCAAGAGCTCTCAACATGGCATAGTGGCTAGTCCCACTAATGCAATGCCCAGATGCCACAAGTAAGCAGCGTCTTTTTCAGAGTACTTTGTATATGGTTCTGGGTGGCATTGGGGATCTCTGCTGATTGTTTATTGGACCGCATAACTCTTTCCCCAAATCCGCTGGCACTTTTCATGGGCCTTTTGGAGTGTTCTGCTGCCTTCCCCCGGATGAATGTACCTCTCTCCTCTGCCTTCTCTTCTCCTCCTTCTTACTTCACTGTGTTTTCTCCGATAGTCTGCACTTCCATGGGTTGTCCTGGGTTCGATTTTCTCCTTTGTCGCCCTGACGATTTTTGCCTGCTTTTTCCTCTGCACCACCACACTTTGGATGCCCCATGAAATGTTGCGTATGCTGGCACACTGCACATAAACCCGATTCATTGCTTGCACATTGGCACTCTGACATATTGAACCCTTAACCTGCACACGACCACACATTATGCAATCACTAGTCCACTGCAGAAATGCACACATTGCGGTAAGGAACACACGCACACATCCTGTCACCCGCACTGCCACGCACCCTCACACCATGCACGTTTGCCACACACAGTGCATACACCCTTGCCCTGAACCTACATATATACACAGAGTATACACCCCTATACTGTACAGACTCTCACAGGTTGCAAATACAACCCTACGCTGCACATGCAACTTTGCACTTCATGTGCACATCACATTTCACAGGTGCAACACACTGCACCATCACACTGGAAACCTACCCAAACACTCTGATTGTACCGTTTATCTCCCAATTAGCATGCTGTAAACGAGACGTTATCCACAGGGCTTTAAGTGGGGTAAGAAATCGAGGGGGGGGGGGGCTCATTTGGGGGCGTGGCTTGTGGGATGGGCGTAGCCTTAATCAAGTACACAAACCATAGTAAGGGACGCAAACAAATATATAAATGAATGTAAGCATGTATATATTTGTATGTGTACTGCACTATGGTTGGTGTCATATGCAAGCCATCTTTTATAAACATAGAAATATGTAGCATATTCCTATGTTTATAAAAGGTGGCTTGAAAAGTACACAAACCATAGTAAGGTGGGCACACAAATATATAACATTTATATATTTATGTGCGTACCTTATGGTTTGCGTACTTTTCAAGTCATCTGTTTAAAACATTTGTATGTTTATAAAAGATGGCTTGAAAAGTACCCGATTCAATTCATCTTTTATAAAGCTTTGACAATGGAAAAAGCTTGAGGCATCTTTGTCCACCGGCAAAGCATTATAAAAGATGGCTTGAATTGTGTACTTTTCAAGCCAGCTTTAATAAACTTCGAAATATGTCAGAGTCCCCAGGTTTGCCGAGGGTTAAAGATGCATCTGTGACCTGGGGAGTGGGTGGCGAAACAAAGGGACAGTAACGTCCTCTGGTGACCCCTCGTGCAAGGGGTCACCAGAGCTAGTTACAGTGACTGACAGAAGAGCCAGCAAACCAGGCACTTCTGTAAGCTTGCTTGACTTAATGGCAGGCGCATGTGTCCCGCTAACGTTGTGGTGGGACCGGTGGGCCCTGGCAGGGTCCCGGCTCAACCCCACTTTTAGGAGACTGCCGGAGCCTAGCCCCGGCTGGCTCCGGCCCACTTAAAGCACTGGTTATCCACAAACAAAAGCACTGAATATTTTGCACCCGCACAACCACCATCTTGAGCCCTTCTTCATTACCCCCACACCGTTCCGTGGCTCCCAGCACACAAGCTCACCCTGAGCCCCTGACAACCCCTGAAACCACTGCAAGGGGTTGCCCCTGAAAGGTTGCCCTTGTGGCACGGCGACCGCCAAGGTCACAAAAAAGCATATATTAATCGTGCAATATGTAAACTGCTCTGGCAGTACAGCGACCATCCTACATTGAATGTGGCGAACAACAGCAAGCCACAACAGCGTTACCCATTTGCATAAGCAACCACCCGACTAAGTGCTGGTGATCCGTGCGATCCTAAATGAGCCGACTGTATAAACCGGCAATGGCACAACAAAGCGAACATCTATAAAGGAACTCGCCATGGCACCCAGTAAACCCAACCCTAGCGCCACGGCGACCGCCAAAAGCATATTATCAAACCCTGCAGCATACATCGAGTTCACTATATTGCAATTAGATAAACGTCCTCCTCATGCAACATAATCAGGCGGCACCGGCGTACCCGGAGAGAACATTATAACAAATGCCCTGGGCGGCTTCCTGTACAGTGCATGTATCTAGCCTACACCTAAGCGGCACAGCGACTGCATCGTAACGAAAACACTTTCAACAGAGAAATACCCCATGGGTGGCGCAGCGAGCAGCCTGCACATCCCATATAGCTCCCCCTGCTTCCTCTTGTTTTGTATACAGCCGCGTGCAGACTCATGAACGACCTTTGTAGTACCCAAGTGAATTAAGATGTTAGCCCGTGGCGTGCTTCTGTTAATACATTTGACTTTGAAAACGCAGTGAAGAATGTTATCATACTGAGTGTAGCTCCACCTGTGAGAATAACCAAACTTTAGATACGAGTAAGCTATTGGAGTAATTATGCTCCATAGACTTAGCGAGTGAATATGGGTGTGCAGTTATACAATCGTGGCAAAAAAACTAATCTGCGGTAAAGGTGTACTCATTATACCATTTAAGAGGAGCGGGGGTTGCGTGGGTGTCCCCCACTCCCCTTAAATTGTATAATGGGTCCGGGGGCTACGGGGGTATCGCCGGCATCCATTACATGAATTGCGGCAGCAAAACCGCAGCCTTTTTGCAGCGATTTTTTGTGTAACAGACATTTTTGCCACGGTTTTAACACATGGAACCTATCAATGATACACTCACACTCGGTATAACCAATGTTTGGTTATTCTCACAGATGAAGCAAAAACAAAGAGGTGATGGCTGGAAGGTTTAGACTGAATCTTAACCACTGGCGTTGCTCTGGGCAACCTTCCAGCCCATCGTTCTTCACCTGCCAAGCCATTACAGAAGGGGAAATACCATATGCAAATCAGGATTGGCCCTACTCCAAAAGGGGCAGTCCAGTCCGAACTGCTAGGTCACATCCCTTCTGCACGAGACCACAAGCAGCCCAAAACATTTTTCAGCCTTGTTGGGCGTCATCAGTGAGGAGTAGCTTGGGTCTCTAGGCCCAGCAGGCACGGGATCCACGTCTGGGCATAACCGTCCCACTCGGGGTGACAAAGCAAAAACAAAGAGGTGATGGCTGGAAGGTTTAGACTGAATCTTAACCACTGGCGTTGCTCTGGGCAACCTTCCAGACCATCGTTCTTCGCCTGCCAAGCCATTACAGAAGGGGAAAGACCATATGCAAATCAGGCTTGGTCTCACCCCAAAAGGGGCAGTCCAGCCGAACTGCTGAAGAGATGCCCAGAGCAATGCCACTGGTTAAGATTCATTCTAAACCTTCCAGCCATCACCTCTTTGTTTTTGCTATGTCACCCCGAGTGGGACGGGTATGCCCAGACGTGGGTCCTGTGCCTGCTGGGCCTAGAGACCCAAGCTACTCCTCCCTGATGTGGCCCAACCAGGCCGAAACATGCTTGGGGATGCTTGTAGTCTCATGCAGAAGGGATGTGACCTAGCAGTTCGGGCTGGACTGCCCCTTTTGGGGTGGGGCCAAGCCTGATTTGCATATGGTCTTTCCCCTTCTGTAATGGCTTGGCAGGCGAAGGACGATTATCTGGAAGGTTGCCCAGAGCAATGCCAGAGGTTAAGATTAATTCTAAACCTTCCAGCCATCCCCTCTTTGTTTTTTGCTATTCTCACAGACGTACAGAATCCAGCTAGAAGCATTGGCATATGGAGTAGAGTACGTGCCAAACGAATTGGGCAGCCATTGTTTCACATTATGAGTAGAGTAAGTGCTGAACTATTTGAGAAGTCCATTTTTTCGCAGATGTAAGTGAATAGTTGTGAAAGGAATTGAAGAGACAATCGTTTGGTACAGTGATTGCGGCATGCAATTTTCGTCAACCGTTGAAGAAATATATAAGGTTGTGTCAGCAGACTTTCGCTGAAGAATTTCAGAACACATATTTTTACATGTGTGCGGAATGAAACATGTTGCAATGGATTAGCGTGAGTGAGATGAATGGTGCAGTGGGTGTGTGAGAGAGTGTAGTGTGATAAGCCAGTGGGGCCTTTGCAATAGATTCATGTTACTAATGAAGTGTTTGGCTGAACCAATACGTGTTTTTTCCACTTAAATCATTTACATTGGAAGTAGTACGTGATTTTCATTTTGTATGTGATACCATTGTTGTGATAAAGTAAAATAATAATGTGCAGTGATGATGTCCAAACTAACATCATTCAATGTGTCTGGATTGACGCCACATGTGGGGCTGTCCACGAAGGGGTTTCTATGGTTTTTGGGTTGCTTCGTCAAGCGGGAGCATATGTTCCTATGTTCCCCCTTTCCCTCCCTCCTGTTTCGCATACAGGCCTTCTATACTTTGCCAGCCTGCTAACGTTGCCCTCATAAATCACCACCGGGAACGCTCTCTCGCCATCGCCCTGTTCCCGCCCGAGGCATCTGTACACCTCAGAGAACACCCGCCATCGCCTGCCTCCGGTCACGTCTGCGCATTACCATAAACATGTGTAGGTCGTGAAAATAAACACGCGTTGAGACGCCGCCACGTGACGCACGCTGCCGTTGCATCTCTGCTCCCAGGAACGCACTGGAAACTCGGAATCCTGTCCGTGTGGCTGAGCCTGTGATTGATGCAAATAATGAACCTTGACAGCCCCTCACTGATTCAAGGCATACCCTGCAATTACCCCCACGCGGAGCACAAGGTCTTCTTGATAACGTCATCTCTTAAATGCAGCAGAAACAATGCACCCCCTTTGATAAGCAGATCAGATCTGGATTCCCTCCCAGAATGAAGGGGTCGTGCACAAACTACTGGACCGATTTTGAAAGATGTGCACTAGAGTTAATCATGAGATGCAGGTGAGCCTCTCAGATTGCCCCCTAGAGCCCTATCCCTGATTCGCAAAGAACGTTGGTATGGATGAATTTTGGAGACAGGCGGGGGTGTTGCTAGGTCTGGAAAATATCCGGGGCTATGCTAATGTCGGGATTGTCGGGACTCGGGGCTAGCAAGCCTTTTGGTTATAGCCCCTGAGATTCTATCCGGGGGGCTACAACCAAAAGACCTGGTGCTATAGACCCCTAACCCCCCCCCCCCCCCAGCAACGCCTCTGGAGACAGGCATGCTTTAAAACTATGAGTTGATGTTCTTTGTTCTTCGAGAGTGAATATCAGGATTTTGGCGTCCAACAGCATCATTCGGACAATAGGAAATGTCCCAGTTACTTTCTATGCAGGCTGGTAGAGTAGCCAAATGAAGGTGATGGTTATAGACAACCGCTCCACCTTATGCTTTCAAGCTCTCCTGAGGCAGAAAGGCTGCAGCACTAACAGAAGGGCAGGCAGCAAGACTCCTTAGAGACTGTGCTGCGCTTCCAGTTACAAGGCGCAGGTCTAGCTTCCCACAGGAAAGGTTAGGAACATTGTGAAAATGTGCGCGCCACACAGGATGCCCCCTGGAACGATGGGAAAGGGAGAAGAGCGCTAGAAATATTCTTTTTCCAAAGACATACAAGCCACAGGGAGATTTGGAAGTAAACACAGTAGCCCTGAAGAATCTTCCAAAAAGTGCAGAGGGGAGAAACATGTTCATGTTGGTCTTAGTTGACTGCACAATGCACACAACAACATAAAGCCAAAACTGTGTTTTGAATTATTGTTCAGAGTTGATAGTAGTTGGAAGGACTTTCTCCCATCTATATCTGACCCCCGGGGGAAGAATATGTAGCCCTCCTGCTACAGGAATAGGTGGGCACTTTGGGTGTTGAACAATACAGCATACCTTTTATGTAAACTTTTCTTAAGAAAAATCAGAAAATATATTTTCCGTACATATATAAATGCCATTATGATGTATTTATTTTATTTGGATTCATTTCATTATCAAACAACATATATCCTAAAGCAAAACACATTCTTTTTGGAGTCGCATCATCTCACTGGGTCCAATAATGCTACCAATTGCTAGGTTTCAATTAGTTGTTTAAGGTGAATCCTGGGGAAACACCTACTCAATGCCTCAGTTATTATCGTGAGTCTCTGACTCCTCCCTATACTTGTCTAACTTCAAATCTGGATATACAGGGGTCATCTTTGATATGTTCACATTTCATATCTGGATATACAGGGGTCATATTTGATATGTTCACATTTCATATCTGATATACAGGGGTCATCTTTGATATGGTTATATTTCATATCTGATATACAGGGGTCATCTGATGAATTACATTTCATATCTGGATATACAGGGGTCATCTTTGATATGGTCATATTTCATATCTGATATACAGGGGTCATCTTTGATAAATTACATTTCATATCTGGATATACAGGGGTAATCTTTGATATGGTCATATTTCATATCTGATATACAGGGGCCATCTTTGATAAGTTCACATTTCATATCTGGATATACAGGGGTCATCTTTGATATGGTCATATTTCATATCTGATATACAGGGGTCATCTTTGATATGTTCACATTTCATATCTAGATATATAGGGGTCATCTTTGATAAATTACATTTCATATCTGAACATACAGGGGTCATCTTTGATATGGTCATATTTCATATCTGGATATACAGGGGTCATCTTTGATAAGTTCACATTTCATATCTGGATATACAGGGGTCATCTTTGATATGGTCATATTTCATATCTGATATACAGGGGTCCTCTTTGATAAATTACATTTCATATCTGGATATACAGGGGTCATCTTTGATAAGTTCACATTTCATATCTGGATATACAGGGGTCATCTTTGATATGGTCATATTTCATATCTGGATATACAGGGGTCATCTTTGATATGTTCACATTTCATATCTGGATATACAGGGGTCATCTTTGATATGGTAATATTTCATATCTGGATATACAGGGGTCATCTTTGATAAGTTCACATTTCATATCTGGATATACAGGGGTCATCTTTGATATGGTCATATTTCATATCTGATATACAGGGGTCATCTTTGATAAATTACATTTCATATCTGGATATACAGGGGTCATCTTTGATAAGTTCACATTTCATATCTGGATATACAGGGGTCATCTTTGATATGCTCATATTTCATATCTGGATATACAGGGGTCATCTTTTATAAGTTCACATTTCATATCTGGATATACAGGGGTCATCTTTGATATGTTCACATTTCATATCTGGATATACAGGGGTCATCTTTGATATGGTCATATTTCATATCTGGATATACAGGGGTCATCTTTGATATGGTCATATTTCATATCTGATATACAGGGGTCATCTTTGATATGGTCACATTTCCTATCTGATATACAGGGGTAATCTTTGATATGGTCATATTTCATATCTGACATACAGGGGTCATCTTTGATATGGTCATATTTCATATCTGGATATACAGGGGTCATCTTTGATATGGTCACATTTCATATCTGATATACAGGGGTCATCTTTGATATGTTCACATTTCATATCTGGATATACAGGGGTCATCTTTGATAAGTTCACATTTCATATCTGGATATACAGGGGTCATCTTTGATATGCTCACGTTTCATATCTGGATATACAGGGGTCATCTTTGATATGGTCATGTTTCATATCTGGATATACAGGGGTCATCTTTGATAAGTTCACATTTCATATCTGGATATACAGGGGTCATCTTTGATATGGTCATGTTTCATATCTGGATATACAGGGGTCATCTTTGATAAGTTCACATTTCATATCTGGATATACAGGGGTCATCGTTGATATGTTCACATTTCATATCTGGATATACAGGGGTCATCTTTGATATGTTCATATTTCATATCTGGATATACAGGGGTCATCTTTGATATGGTCACATTTCATATCTGGATATACAGGGGTCATCTTTGATATGGTCACATTTCATATCTGAATATAAAGGGGTCATCTTTGATATGTTCACATTTCATATCTGGATATACAGGGCTCATCTTTGATATGGTCATATTTCATATCTGGATATACAGGGGTCATCTTTGATATGGTCATATTTCATATCTGGATATACAGGGGTCATCTTTGATATGTTCACATTTCATATCTGGATATACAGGGGTCATCTTTGATATGGTCATATTTCATATCTGATATACAGGGGTCATCTTTGATATGGTCACATTTCCTATCTGATATACAGGGGTAATCTTTGATATGGTCATATTTCATATCTGATATACAGGGGTCATCTTTGATATGGTCATATTTCATATCTGGATATACAGGGGTCATCTTTGATATGGTCACATTTCATATCTGATATACAGGGGTCTTCTTTGATATGTTCACATTTCATATCTGGATATACAGGGGTCATCTTTGATATACTCACGTTTCATATCTGGATATACAGGGGTCATCTTTGATATGGTCATGTTTCATATCTGGATATACAGGGGTCATCTTTGATAAGTTCACATTTCATATCTTGATATACAGGGGTCATCTTTGATATGGTCATGTTTCATATCTGGATATACAGGGGTCATCTTTGATAAGTTCACATTTCATATCTCGATATACAGGGGTCATCGTTGATATGTTCACATTTCATATCTGGATATACAGGGGTCATCTTTGATATGTTCATATTTCATATCTGGATATACAGGGGTCATCTTTGATAAGTTCACATTTCATATCTGGATATACAGGGGTCATCTTTGATATGGTCACATTTCATATCTGGATATACAGGGGTCATCTTTGATATGGTCACATTTCATATCTGGATATAAAGGGGTCATCTTTGATATGTTCACATTTCATATCTGGATATACAGGGGTCATCTTTGATATGTTCACATTTCATATCTGGATATACAGGGCTCATCTTTGATATGGTCATATTTCATATCTGGATATAAAGGGGTCATCTTTGATATGTTCACATTTCATATCTGGATATACAGGGCTCATCTTTGATATGGTCATATTTCATATCTGGATATACAGGGGCCATCTTTGATATGGTCACATTTCATATCTGGATATAAAGGGGTCATCTTTGATATGGTCACATTTCATATCTGGATATACAGGGGTCATCTTTGATATGTTCACATTTCATATCTGGGTATACAGGGGTCATCTTTGATATGCTCACTTATCAATGAGATTCACAGAGATTTTCCCTCGGGCATCTCAAAGATACTCCAGGAATCTCCAGTTTTGGTCCAGTTTCACCGTTTCAGAATCTGGTACAACATAGCAGGTACAAATCCAAGATGCTCACCTGCATCTCCTGATTTGCCCCAGTGAGTCTATATGCCAGTATTGCAGCAGAGGACCCCCACATTGTAGCTCCAGTGATTCCAGGCCAAATCTCAGAAGGATGCCAATGCCCGTCCACACATGACCTTGTCATGTCAGCAAGAGTGAGACATCTTTCAGAGATGTTCAACAGTCACAGTCCTGCTAAAAACGTCGTTAAAAGAAGCATGGTGCCGGTCCAGGGATATTGTGAAATTGCAAGTGTGCTCTGACATGCT
This sequence comes from Ambystoma mexicanum, assembly GCF_040938575.1. Taxonomy (NCBI): domain Eukaryota; kingdom Metazoa; phylum Chordata; class Amphibia; order Caudata; family Ambystomatidae; genus Ambystoma; species Ambystoma mexicanum. The sequence goes on along the minus strand of NC_090937.1, from coordinate 726,127,555 downwards.
GTGGCCCTGCAACACCAGACTCCCAAACAGGATCAACAATCAGCAACCGAAGCAATGCCTGGTTGGGAAGGTTCCTGCTGAACCCCAGCTTCCTCCCAGGGTTGGGAAGGTTCCTGCTGAACCCCAGCTTCCTCCCACCTCGCGCTTCTCCACTTTGGGGCATTTCCGAGCCTTTCCTCTTAGATCATTTGATCTAAACCAGTTACATTTCTGCCGCGTGACCTTTACACTCTGGATTTTGTTTTATTTGTTTAAGATGCTCGTAGACCGCCAAAAAACAGCAGTTCTCCTGTTTCAAAGAATGAGACGACTCCGTGATCCCGACAACCACAGGAACAAAACGCATCCTCTAATTTCAACATTTGCTTAAACAAGTAAAACATGTTGACGGAAAAAAGGCTAATACGTTTAGAATTAAATCTCAGGGTATTACCAGGATAAACAGAGGCGCAAAGTTGAACCCTTGTTACACAAAAAACATCAAGCAGTCAGAAATGCCTTAATCGTTTTCAAAAGCAAGTGCTTAGTAATGTGCAAGAGGAAGACACGCACAAGTAGCGTGCCCCTGACGCCAGCTATTTTTTAATTTCATGGGCATCGCTTCGAATCACTTGGTAGCTATCCCGGTTGCATACTGCCCCAAAAGTTCAAGTAAAAAACATACAATGGCTTTTCTGCGCCGGATTTGGTGTGATGGAGCGTCTGTCTTTGTCAGAACTGGTGTGATGGCACCCTTTGTCAGATTTGCCGGGATGGCGCCTCTGTCCTTGCCACATTTGGTGTGATGGCACTTCTGTCTCTGTCAGATTTGCTGTGATGGGACGTCTGGTTTTGCCAGATTTACTGAGATGGCGCCTCTGCCCTTGCCACTTTTGGTGTGATGGGGCGTTAGATACCCCTTTGACTTTGGTTGAATGATGCCAGTGGAGGCCCCATTTCTAAATGTTAGTCAACATTATTTATAAAAATGGCATCGGATTCGCTCAAGATGTCTCAGCATTTTGCAGGCAGAGCTGTAACCTCCCAAGAAGGAAGAGCAACAACATATGGCAACAAACCAAGCTACAAACAAAGCTGGTGTTAGCTGAGGACTTGGTAAGGTAACAGAGCAGAATTGGAGCAAGTCAACATCATGGTGATTGCCTTGGCAAATGACAAGTCAGTTCACACTGCAGTCAAAATAGAAGAGCGACGAACACATGTGCTGTTCCAAAGGGGCCTTCTTCATCCCAGCCACATCAAAATGTACAAATGTACAGGCGCTAGCAATTGCAAACTAGGGATTGACTCTCAAAAAGCGCCATCAGTAGTAACTCTGACTTACTCCTTGAGAATGACTGTTAAATTCACAAATACGGTACAAGGAGTAACTCTGGCTTCCTCCGTGAGAGAGTTGATACAATTCACAAAGGAATGACCAGTAGTAACTCTGACGTATTCTTGACTTACTCTTGGAGAAAGACTACTTCATTCACAAAGAAGTTCCTGGTAGTTGCTCTGACTTACTCTTCACTTACTCCTGGAGAGATGCCATTTGATTAAAAAATAATTGTTCCATAGTGACTCTGAATTACTGCATTGTGTGAGTTTATTCGCATTACAAATAAGTTACACTGGTGTACTCTTGACTTGCTTACGGCGAGAGACTTTTCGGTTAACAAAGAAGGTATCAGGAATAACTTTGACTCAATCCTCGAAAGAGGAGAGTAAGTCAGGAGTAAGTTAGAGTTAGCTGCGGAAACATCTTTGTGAATTGAACATCTCTCTCTCCTGATAACTTATCTGTGAATCCGATACATGTTGCTTTAGAAAGACACCGCATTAGTCTGCAACCTTGAGTATGCTTTCTTCCGGCGGAACTAGGACTGTCCTTGTAAGGTAGGTGGCTTCATTCATCAACTCTGAGATGGGTGTGCATGAAATGGAAGGAAAAGAGTTCTGAAACTCTGTGAGCTTATGTGAGAGTTCCGTATGGCTTCCGCAGCGAAGGGCCAGCAGCCGCTTTGGAATGGAAAACGTGCAAGTACTGCCCCTGCTGGCCCCCTAACCAGGACCATGGAATACCAGTGGAATGTATGAGATCAGCCAACACATGAAAAGACCCCAGGGACACACATGCAGTATGCCTGCCGGGTTACCAGACATTTGGTCGAAAAAAATTGGTCGACCAGACAAATGGTCGAACCAATTTGGTCGAAAACCAAATGGTCGAATTTTTTTTTTTTTTTATTTTAACCCTTTTTTTTATTTTTTTTGGGGGGGACCCCCCAACCCCCTTTTTTTCTCTAAAAACCCCTTTTTTTACTAAACGAAAACCCGAAAAAAAAATATATAAATAAAAAAAAAAATTCTACCATTTGGTTTTCGACCAAATTGCGTCGACCAAATTGCAGTCGACCAGTTTGTAGTCGACCAAATGACTGGACACCTGCCTTGCCGTCCACAAACGCTGAAATGAAACGAATGTAAATGCGAGAGTCCCGCTAGAACTCTGCGTTTAAAGAAGACTACCCTAGATACCAGCAAAGAGGCCCGTGCCACACAGATGGGGAACGGTAATGAAATTCCACCTCTCGGTATCCAACTATGGAGAAGGGGTGAACCTACCATGACTACATCCGAGCTGTTTAGGATCAAGTTCCCAGGGGATCTGTACGTTTTGCCCTGGCCCGCTCAAGTTGATGGCCACCTCTTGAACTAAGAGAAGCATTCACCAGGGCATGGAACCTCCCAGACCACCAGAGAGGGGCCAGTGGGGGGGTGTCAGGAAGTGGCTTGGGATCCTCCTGACAGAGTCACAGCAAGTCTGCACCCCCTCTGCCGACCTTGCCTAGCAAAAACTTTGTAAATCTCACATAACTTGAGCATTGACAACCAATGCGAGATACCTTCGGGTTTGGCATGCTATATAAATAAATAAATAAATGTCCAAGTCATGAGCTACACATTAAGGAGAATGTTATTCAGCATTGCATTCCTTTAAGGCATAAGCATACATGTTTACAGGGGCATGACCACACATTGATCATCTCGGTGTAAGCCATAAGTATGCATGTTAATAAGAGCATGATTACACATTGATTATCGCTGTGTAGGTCAGAACCATACATGTTAAGAAACACATGATTATGCCTTTGATTGCTTTCTGATGTTATTCCCCAGCTGGCTCTCAGCTCACTTGGTTGCCCCCTCACTTTGTCCTACATTGTCTACCTTTAGACCGAGGAATGGAGAACTGCACCACAGAGGGGAGCCTGGAATCCTGGCTTTAAGAGCCGACCACCCACCTCCTTAGGTATGCATTTGCACAAGCAAAGTATCTCACCAGGTGTACTGAATTAGGCAATTAGAATTTGTAGGCAATTAAGTTTTTTATTGAAGTGTACTAATGCACAAAGTATGCACAACACCCTATGAGGAGCCTGGCTTAGTACCCAAAAAACTAGCTTACGTAGAACTCGGAGGACCGATTAGAGGCAGACGTCTAGTGGTGCAAAGCCCCCCAAGGTGAGGAAGCTCTCTGCCCCTGACAGCTGCACGTTTGGAGTCTCGATGCGACCGGCGATATGCAACGACTCACAAGCTGCATCTGAAAGTCTTCATTTGCTCAACAGCCCAAAGTCAAACAATGTAACAGTCCAAAGCTATACTGACATGTGCATTGCATGCTCAGAAGGAATGCACATTTGAATTACTATCACAGACATGTTTGATAAATTGGTGCTCATTCTTATGTTTCCAAAATGCACTTTGTATGCAATGCAGCCAGAATCCTATATTCAGGGCACCCACATTATTTGACACATAACTCCGCCCCTCATTCCCACCCACATCACTGACAATCAGTCTCCCGCCCAGGAGATACCACCCAGCGCGCGTGGAGGGGGGAGAGGTTCCCCCAGTACATTTTCTCCATTTCCAGCACTAACCACAGCTTCACACCCCGGGCAACGGAAGAAGATACCCCCGGTGATGCCACAGGGCTGCAATGGCTCCTTAACATCCAGCCCTGCGGTAGAAGATACCCCCGGTGATGCCACGGGGCTGCAATGACTCCTTAACATCCATCCCTGCGGTAGAAGATACCCCCGGTGATGCCACGGGGCTGCAATGACTCCTTAACATCCATCCCTGCGGTAGAAGATACCCCGGGTGATGCCCCGGGGCTGCAATGGCTCCTTAACATCCATCCCTGTGGTAGAAGATACCCCCGGTGATGCCACGGGGCTGCAAAGTTACCCACCGGTGATGCCACGGGGCTGCAAAGATACCCCCGGTGATGCCACGGGGCTGCAATGGCTCCTTAACATCCATCCCTGTGGTAGAAGATACCCCCGGTGATGCCACGGGGCTGCAAAGTTACCCCCGGTGATGCCACGGGGCTGCAAAGATACCCCCGGTGATGCCACGGGGCTGCAATGGCTCCTTAACATCCATCCCTGCGGTAGAAGATACCCCCGGTGATGCCACGGGGCTGCAATGGCTCCTTAACATCCATCCCTGCGGTAGAAGATACCCCCGGTGATGCCACGGGGCTGCAAAGATACCCCCGGTGATGCCACGGGGCTGCAATGGCTCCTTAACATCCATAGCCACAACAAAATCTAAATCAGAAAAACAACTGGTACTGTTATTCTCGGAGTAGGCCTGGTAGCTGGAGACCACTATGGTGGTGATGCGCGCACCCCCAATGATTTTTTTGCATTTACATGTATCGATCTGAATATTATCTCTGCTCCCAAAATACATTCTCTGTGCGATTCCATTCAGCAATTGCTCCTCCTCTAATTGCCGTCATATTAAGAAGTTTAGCATGGCCTTCCCTTGAGACACTCGCTGCGCTCGGGCCCTCAACTTGGGCGGCGGCCTGTTACCTACAGGTTGGGCCCGCCACCTCGGGGCATATCGCCTAAATGATTTTTACATTTTTTTAAATTTTATTTTTTTAATTTTTTATGCTACATCATTTAATAGAAGTTGCATGATATGGGACCTGGGTCTACGCTGCACCGCACTTGAACATGCTAAGTGGGGATGCTTCAGGAGTTGCGCGCCAGAGCCCACTCTTCACTGAGAAACGCCTCCCTGGGATCCTGCTGGCCAGGTAAGTCATCACACCCCCAGTTTGTAAGATAACTCACTGGGTTAAACCCTCACTGCGGTGATCTTCAGGTTGCAGGTTCTACGCGCAGCAGGGCCTACTCATCCTGCCATCCTTTTGAGGGCGTTACGAGTGCCATTTTCAGTTGAGTGATAATAATTGCACACGCACACATTCCATGCAAAGTGCTTTGGCTAAAGTGCTGGATTAACGGCTGATTGTTATTATTTCCGACGGCCTGGTACTTTTAGAAGAGGAAATAGTACAACATGCCTTGACATCCAGCCGGCCAGGAATGTCCCCGATAAGAAAACCTGGTTAAACGGGATTGTGAGGAAAGCACTCCAAGAGACGACTATAGCTCAAGTCTCTAAAAGGTCAGCCCTGCGTCCTTCCATAGGAGCCGTTTACACTCTGTACCTGAGTATGGATGCATTCTCTTTACCTGTACTGTGTAGCACACTTTACGGGGGTCAAAGGCTCTCAGAAGGCTGTGCAGCAATAAATAAATATGGCGCAGAAAACGCAAACCAATCCGTGGGAAGGAGGGCCGTTAATCTGCACAGTGCCCTCTTAGTAAACTGCTTCTACCCAATAACAACCCTGGGATGCATACATTCTCTGCAAGAGGAATCAAAGCCTCAAAGGCGTTTGGTGGGCCAGGCTAGCCCCCTACTAACCAACCCAGCAGCTGCCAAATGGACTCCTGTCATAGCCAGGCCAGGCTTTTCCCAGTGCATGCAGGGACATGTAGTTTCCTTTTCACGACTATGTCTACAGGTCCCAGCATATAAAGTGAAACGACAGGATCTTCGCCAGGTGTCACTCTTGGCATGCAGCCAATTGGCAACTCGGAACCAATGCACGGCCTGGCAAAAATACCAAGGGGGGGGGGCCGTCAACCATGCACTTCTTGGGAAAAATGGCTCGCTTTCCCCACGGATTTTTGGAATAATAAGAAATGATCAACGGTGAAGGTGGCATTGTGGTTGGTCAGAGGAGTGCAATAAGTAGTTTGGGTTGGTTTATGTCTGCGGCACCAGAGAAGGCTGCAGCAGACATGGGTGTCCATGGGTCTGACCCATTCATTGTGTGTCATGCTATTGTTTAGCCCTTAGTGGAACAACTCTGAATATAGCTACATTGCCAGATGACAGTATCCCAACAGTATGGCCCTCTCTCTGTGCAGGGCTTTTGTGCTACAAATAAATGGCCTCAAGTGCTTAGACCCGTTTGTTAAACTTAAAGTCAGCAAAGACTTCCCAGAATGCATTTGCTTGTACATGAAAGTGTGGGGCTCGAAGAATATGGTTCTGGTGGCATGGAGTCATCTGGTCACCCTGTGAAAGTAACTCTACTGTGGTTTAAAAAAAGACAGCTATGGGTGCATGCTGTGGGAGACTGGATCCTAGGATATAGAAGAGCACCCATCCTTCTGGAAGGGCTCTGATGGATGCTTGGATTTGGAGCAGATTAAGATTATGCAGTCTATATTGCACTTGTAGTGCACTTTGTTCTGGGGACGAGGTCCATCAGTGTAAAGTGGTTTGTAGTGCGGCGCTGTGTTGTTTCTCCAGCGTATGCATAGGCAGTGGTGGAGGGTTATGCTTGCAACGTTTTTCAGATATCCCGATCGAAGCACTTTACTTATCCCACAAACACATAGTTCACTTTGTATGGCTGCACATGTTGGCTTAGGTTTGCGTCCTAACTAGTGAACGGCATGCATGCATGCAGGATCCACCTCCAATCAAAGCACTGCGCCTGCAGCGTGGAGCCACTCGCACCGCCGGTCATGTACACAGGGATTTTAGGCCGGCAGCAGTGAGGCCTACCTTGAAGACGTTGATGGGGATGTCGATGATGATGTACATGAGGTCCCCCAGCGCCAGGCTGGCGATGAGCGCGTTGGGGCCGTTCCTCATGCACTTGTTCTGGTAGATGATCCTGAGCAGGGTGGCGTTGCCCACCATCCCCACGATGAAGATGATGCAGAAGAGCACAGTGTTGAAGTACTTGAAGGCCCGGTGGACGCTGACCTTCTCCAGGCACAGGTTCTCAGAGCGGTTGCCGGTCGGGGCGTAGGAGGAGGTGGCGGACGCTGTGCCATTGAAGGCCATGATTGCCACGTCACTCCAGTTGGTGTAGTGTGCGGCCTGGTGGAGGCTACCCAGGGCCGGGCCTGCTAAGGCAAGCAGCAAGAAAACCGAGAGATCGAGGCAGCCCATCCTGGGGTTCGACCACAGGCGCCCTCTTCAGCACGCGACCGCTGGTCCACTGCCTCCGCCTGAAATACAAATGAAATAACGAAATAATGAAATATCGGCTCCAAAAATCTCGGCAGAGCAAATAATCCTAGAAAGGCACATGTCCCACTTCCCGGAATCCATTGATTTATGTTGGTCACTTAATTGGCTTTGCTTCTCTCTGCAAATCTCTCCACTGGGAGCTGAAGAAATTATTCAATTTAACAACAGTAAATTGGCAAAACTGTGGGAGGAGCAATTGCATGTGTTTAACAAAAAATGTTGAGTGCAGCAGGATAAAAAGAGTGACAGTGTGCCTGGAGGCTGCAGCGCTGTAAACGCAGTCATATTCCGCGATACTAACAAGTGTACAGTGTACCAACGTCGGGGAGGGGGGGTGTGCAGAACAGCAAGTGTGTACTGCACCACTGCAAGGAACACCTGTGGCAATAACCAAAGGAGTAGAGTGTACCAGGGCGAGGGGGGTTGCATTCTGTGACAGCAGCAGCATTACGATCTTATTCATAACAAAGAAAAGGCGCAGAGTGTACACCGGCGGCAAGAATGGTATGCGCCGGGAGCTATTGCGCAGCACTAACAACAGAGTTAGAGCGTAAAGCTGCAAGGCAAACGTGTGCAGCGGAGCAGTGTAAGGAGAACACCATCGTGTGACGCTAGCACAATTACAGAGAATATTAAAATAGCAACCGTGCAGTTTAGAGCAGTGCAACCGTTATTAAGTGCAAGTGAGAGTGCCATTGGCGCAGTATGCTTGACAGAAACAGGATTGCATGTCACAACTTTGTAGAACTAAGGCTTTTGTTTACTTGAACACCCGAGAGACTGTTCAAGCACGTTTTTTGATCAACAGTCCGAGTGCCTAATTCATGGAACGTTCAGCGTGGTGCAAAGTGACTTTGTCCTGCCAACAAACACGTTGAACCGGGTCTAATTCACAGAGCTCTGCACAGTGTATTTTTGTGGAGCAAAGTCACTTTGCACTGAAATAGTTCTCTTTGCACCTAGCCCGGTGCAAAGTAACTTTGCATTGCCAACAAACACGTTGAAATGGGCCTAATTCACAGAGCAGTGCAAAGTGTATTCTTGCACAGCAAAGTCACTTTGCACTCAATAGTACTCTTTGCACCTAGCCCGGTGCCAAGCGGCTTTGCACTGCTAACAAACAAGTTGACCCAGGCCTAATTCATAGAACAGTGCAAAGTGTATTCTTGCACAGCAAAGTGACTTTGCACGCAATAGTACTCTTTGCACCTAGCCCGGTGCCAAACGGTTTTGCACTGCTAACAAACACGTTGACCCAGGCCTAATTCATAGAGCAGTGCAAAGTGTATTCTTGCACAGCAAAGTCACTTTGCACTGCAATAGTACTCTTTGCACCTAGGCTGGTGCCAAGCGGCTTTGCACTGCTAACAAACACGTTGACCCAGGCCTAATTCACAGAGCAGTGCAAAGTGTATTCTTGCACAGCAAAGTCACTTTGCACTGCAATAGTACTCTTTGCACCTAGCCCGGTGCCAAGCGGCTTTGCACTGCTAACAAACACGTTGACCCAGGCCTAATTCACAGAGCAGTGCAAAGTGTATTCTTGCACAGCAAAGTCACTTTGCACTGCAATAGTACTCTTTGCACCATGCTGAATAGGGCTAAATAAAAAAAAGCACTAAGAGCAGACTTTGGGCCTGATTTACAATGCATTTCCCACCATTGGAGAACACGTTTATCAATCAGGCATTTATTTCCTGATTCATGGAATTTTTTGCACGGTTCAAAGGGACTTTGCACTGCTGAAAAGTGACTTTGCACTGCCGACACAAACCCTGATTCTTGGAACTGTGCAAAGTAAATCTTTGCTGTGCAAAGTCAGTGCAAAGTGAGTACAAAGTAATTTTTGCAGTACAAAATGACTTTGCACTGCAAAAATACACTTTGCACAGTTCCATGATTCACGGTCTTTGCCAGCAGTGCAAAGTCCTTTTTCAGCAGTGCAAAGTCACTTTGAACTGTGCAAAAAATTCCATGAATCGGGCCCTTGTTGTTTCTTTGTGTGAATTAGGCCCATTTAGTGCAGTGGAAAATATACATTGCAGCGCTCTGAGAATTAGGCGCAGTTCAAAGTGTTTGTTGTCAGAGCAAAGGTCCTTTGCATCAAGCTAAACGCTCCATGCATTAGGCCCTGAGTGTGTAACGTTGAAATCAGTGGAGGAAAACAGAAACGTGATAAACTGTGACTACTGTGACTTTGGTGATACCGTGACGCCTGTGACTAAAGACTCAATCAGCAACCAGATATGCTTCCCACTCACACGCTGGGTCTGTTGGCAGCAGCAGGGAGAGGAGTCCGGCTGAGGACTCAGGCCCCAATTGGGGTCAGTGCACGAGGGGATAGCTCAGAGGCAACGTGCTCGCCTTGGAAGCAAGGCAACATGGAGCACCATAGGTTCGATCCCCGTGTCTGCACTTAGAAACCTCTGGGTGTCATAAATAACCTATCATACGACGGACACCAATAACTACTTCAGGACTGATGAGGGAGGAATCTAGAAAGGAAATGATCAGGGGGAAAATACGCCCCAAGCCGGTGAGAGCTGACCTTCACACCGCCGAATATTGCGGCTACTTATGCTTTGCGACGTCATTGCGTGCTATTTGCGGTTAAGTCCGTTAACTGATCCAAGGCCTGGTTCATTTGTATAGTTAGACCGGACCAACACGTGGCACACCTTTCCTCGCACATGCACGGCAATGGTTCCTTTTAAAAGGCACAATGGGTCGGTTCCCTCACCCCAGCACTTTCTTGCCACGTAGTTGATGTAGGAGAGAGAACCAACTACCCGAACAGCAAAAGAAATACAAAAGCAAACCTGCTATGTTTTGAATGTGCTTGTTAGCAAAATAATCAGGCTTAAGATAGTGCTTGGTGTGCAACGACTCCTGCTTCTAAGAGCAGTAGTAATAGTAACTAGTACTACCGAAATGAATACCAGTACATGTTCGGTTTTGAACTTGTGAAGTGAGTCAGAGTGTAGTGCTCAGCTCACTGACAAAATAGACCCATAATGACACGCTTTTAATGCTCTTTTAGTTAGGCTTTCACCTACTGCACCAGGGGTGTAGACAGGCACGTGCCATGTGAGGCAAAACAGCCAGCAGTGCTGTGTATGGCAGTATACAATCAGGCACTGTTCAGATTCAGACCAGGAACAAACCAGGCTTACACCAGGTAGAGACCTGGCTTAGGACCAAGCGCAGCCCTTGTTCAGTCTGACATTAGAATAGCCACAAACACTGCCTCCAGACCAGGCTTAGAGTTGGATTAGAGCAGGCTCACACCAGACACGGACAAGGCGTAGACCTGGTTCCCACTAACATTAGAACAGCCACACACTGCCGATGGACCAGGCTTAGACTTGGATTAGAGCAGGTTTACACCAGACACGGACAAGGCGTAGACCTGGTTCCCACTAACATCAGAACAGCCACACACTGCGTATATACCAGGCTTAGACCTGGATTCGAGCAGGATCACACCAGACACGGACCCAATGCAGACCTGGTTCCCTCTAACATTCACACACTGCCTATAGACCAGGCTTAGACCTGGATTAGGGCACGCTCACACCAGACATGGACCAGACGCAGACCTGTTTTCCACTAACATTGGAACAGCCACCCACTGTGTATAAACTAGGATTAGAGCTGGTTTAGAGCAGGCTCACACCAGACACGGACCAGGCGCAGACCTGTTTCCCTCTAACATTAGAACAGCCACACACTGCCTATGGACCAGGCTTAGACCTAGATTAGAGCAGGCTCACACCAGACACGGAAAAGGTGCAGACCTGGTTCCCACTACAATTAGAACAGCCACACACTGCCTATAGACCAGGCTTAGACATCGAGTATAAGGCTCACACCAGACATGGACCAGACGCAGACCTGTTTCCCACTAACATTGGAACAGCCACACACTGTGTATAAACTAGGCGTAGACCTGGCTTAGAGCAGGCTCAGACCAGACACGGACCAGGCGCAGACCTGTTTCCCACTAACATAGGAACGGCCACACACTGCCTATAGGCTTAATTAGAGCAGGCTCACATCAGACAGGAACAAGAACAGACCTGATTCCCACTAACATTAGAACAGCCACACACTGCCTAAAGATTAGTCTTACACCTGGTTTAGAGCAGGCTCACATTAGACACGGACCAGGCGCAGACCTGTTTCCCACCAACATTGGAACAGCCACACACTGTGTATAAACTAGGCTTAGACCTGGTTTAGAGCAAGCTCACACCAGACACGGACCAGGCGCAGACCTGGTTCCCACTAACATTAGAACAGCCACATACTGCCTACAGACCAGACACACAGATGGTAGTAACTAGCAGATGCCAAGCAGGCACAAACCAAAAAGAGATTAAAACAAGCATGCGCAGGCCTGGTACAGAACAAGCACAGACCAGACATGGGCTAGACTGAGAAGACTCACAGACCGGGAATGCAGCACAACAGACCAGTCAAACAAACACACACCAGGCACCGCGGGAGGGGCAGACTGGGGCCAGGCTCGGAGCAGGAGCCTCAGATTACACACAGACTAGTACATACCAGGCTCAGGGGGGGCTACCGAGGGGGCGCTTCATTGAAATCCTTTGGGGGCTCCCCGACAGCCCTACCTGTGCACACACTGTCACCTTCACACAAAGGCGCACTGACAGCCTCAAACTAGGGAACAATTATAAAATAAATGCTGGGAGCTCCCTGCAACATGTAGGGACGGGGTCCCTGGTAGTCGCACCATCCATCAACAAGCATAGGGCCTGATTCGTGGTTTGTTTTGCACGTTTGAAAGTGACTTTTCACTGCTGACACAAACCCTGATTCATGGAACTGCGCAAAGTGTATTTTTGCAGTGCAAAGTCAGTGCAAAGTCATTTTGTACTGCAAAAATGCACGTTGCACAGTTCAACGAATCGGGGTTTGTGTGGGCAGTGCGAAGTCGCTTTTCAGCAGTGCAAACAATTCCATGAATCGGGCGCATAGTCTTCGGGCCTATCTAGCGGGAGCCCCTGCGCCCACGAGGCTTCAGGGGGGTCCGCTGCGCGCCTGGCCCGAGATAGTTGCGCCCGCGCATCCCTTGCCCGCCATATCGGATCTAGCCAGGACGAATGGGCCATGCAACTAAGGGCCTCTCAATTACACAAATATCTTCAATGGGGCTTCCCCATGTAAAACCAACGGGTGGGTATCCCCTCAACCGTGGACCTGGGGAGCAACGAGGACCAAGGAACCAAGGAGGGCGCTCACACGGAAGAATGGACAATTGAAGTGTAAAGAAGAGAGGGTAAGCTCAGCCAGAATGAATCATTATCTAATCATATTTTATTATTATGGTAAACACAATTTCATAAAAATAAACACACTACTAATCATAAAATGCACATAAACATCTGAAAGTTCTAAAAGCAATTAAATGTGATACGGTTTAAGATAACAATGTATACTCTATATGAGAGGAGAACCGCCTTAAATGAAAGACCCTAAAAAAAATGGGGTACTAAATGTTCCTCTTCCTAGTTGGCCAACTGCCCATATTGTATCTATTTTTCATACATTTTATGGCTCCATTTCTGTGTAATTGTGGATACAATATAGCCTCAAATGCATAAATATTAATGGGCAAAAAGCAAAGTATCATAAAGTGCTAAAACAGTGCAAAAATGGTGCAAAAGCTGCTGACAAAAAGTTACTTGTTTGTAAATGAGGTCCCAGGTCCCGCACGTAGCGCGTGCCTACTGCGAACGGCTTGGACGCCTTGCGTCTATTGCCAATGAGCTTAAACTGGCCAACATCACGTCCCCGCAGTCGCCTGTGCCCAGGCCCTAGAGATGAATGCAGGCACAGGAGAGACGCACATCCTGTGCCCCCGGGGCACGCGTAATTAGTGTCAGATGGATTCCCGGGAAGGGGGTCAGCCATTTGGCATCGGTGGCCGGCGAGCGGACTGCAGCCCGTCTTCGCAGCACATTAAGAGTTGCGCGGGAGAGCCTGCAGACGCACCTCTGGATGAAAGGATGTGCGCAGCCATGCTCTCTCCGTAATACATGTGCACCCAACCAACGTGCACACACACGGGGCCATAGAGGGGGCAGTGACAACATCACCCCAAGGTGCGCGGGAAGGGTGTTGGCGCTATAGCAGTGAAACCAGGCTTACCGTCTGTAAAAACAATAGCTTTTAAAAACACCCCTAGGAGATTGATGCAGCCATTGGCATTGTCTGGGAGATGCCAGGGCGTCGTGCTCTGCTGCGCAGATGCCGGTGCCAGGCTCATGCCACTCAAGGCTGGCATCGCCTGTGGGGCTGTCTGGGAGTAGCGGATGCCGCCCGTCCCGCAATCAAAGCTGCACGAGGGGACGGCAGCTCAGGTGAGATGCACGCCACTCGCGTTGTGGCGACGACACGCATGCAGTGTTGGGGGCGCGAGCGGGTGATGTGGGTGACCGTGTGCCCTGCGCGCATAGTCACTCTCCCCCTCACCTGAGGATGTGTCCGCCTGAGCAGGCTGCCAGGGTGCGGCGGGGCTCCGGGCTCTGCCGACTCAAGACCAGCGGATGAATGAAAAGAAGCCGAGATCCAGCGGTTCAGGGGTCCACACACGCAGCACCTCGCCCAGCGCAGTCTGCGCCCCCCCTCCACCGCCGTTGAGCTCGGTCTGCAGCGCTCACTGCCTGGGACTGGGAGGGCAGGGCGGAGGCGAGGAGGGGCTGACCCAGGGACTCCCGTCACACAGCCCAGACTGGGTGGGACGGGATGCAGAATCCCCCCACCTCCGCTGAGAGGAGCGCGCGTGTGTGCAATCCCCTCCCCCATGCCGCCCCTTGCACCCGCACACACCTTATAGGACACGAGGGGCCTGGTCTACAAAGCGGTTTTAATGGGATCTTCCCACTGAAAAACGCTTTGTAAATCAGACCCGACGCGCTTCCAAAGGAAGCCCGGCTCGGGATCTTGCAGGCAATAGGTTTCCTAAATGTAGGAGGCGAGGCACCCTCCTGTCACGGGGGCCCAGTGTACACTATTACTACACCAGCGCAGGGGTCCACTCCACACGCCACACTGGCAAGTTCGTTTGGGCGAATCTTGGTAAACATGCTTCACGTTTCCACGGAACACTGGGGGTCGTGGGCAAGAACACGGACGTTTGCGTTTCTTGAATAAGCGGCCGAATCCCGCCTTTACGGAACATGGAGAGCGCGTTTACCGTGCAGGGAGCGACATGTCCCGCTAGGACAGAACCGACACACTCACTGACATGACACATCTTTCCTCCCACTCGAGTTGTTTCCTGTCTTGAAGCCGCGCAGTGTGTGAGTAACTGCATTTGCACACGACGAGGCTCGCTCCTGCTCTCCCACCCCTGGCACCGCACCGCTTGCCCGGTCTTGCCACCTCTCCCTCGCTGCAGCAGCGGCGTCTGCCAATGCACCCAGGCCGTTCCCCAAACACGGGTGCATTGTAGGGGCGCCACGCTCTCTTCTGCAGCCACGGCACCCCCAGGCGCTTTCACACCTTTCTAGCGCCTGGCCTCCCGCCAAGATTTCCACAACACCTCTGCCTGGAAACGCAGCCGAGCATGGCAGCTCACTCCTACCGCACGGACACGCCTCATGACAGCACCCTCTCCCCACCCACATCTACCTAGACTTGCCACTAACCTCCCCCAGTTCACATAAATAAAGTGCAGCAGTGAGGGGCGATTTCAGCCCTGTTGATGGGCAGTTTCCCAACGCTTAACAGTGGGAGGAGACGACTAATGCAGAAAGGACACCTGCTCCGAGGGTCGAAGTACCACGTCTGACTGGTTTGATTTCTGCAAATGTCGGTGCTAAATCGCCCATATCTGATGCCAACTTGCCCATCGCGGGTGCAGTTCATTTGACCCGACCCATGGTGTTCTCCTAATCAACACTTACTGGCAGCTAAACTCCCATCCACTCCCACCTCTGGCGGCCTCCATGCCCCTCTGAGTGGACCCCTTCATTAGCTTTTGACTCGTGTCCCAAGATGGGCCTCACAGCCATTACAACCCCCCAGCCCAACGAGGTCCTCACCCAGGTACTTAACCTCACAGTTAACTAGCAAAGACCTCAAACTGGCCACCCCTTTTCTGAGGGCAGGGGGGTGGCATAGGACATCATGCAATAGATACATGTTATTGTTATTGTTATTTTGCATTTATATAGCGCCTTATATACCATTGGTATTCTCTGAAGGCGCTGGTAGGTTGAACGCCCTTGGGAACCGAAGTTCGGGTCAGTAGAGAGAGTGAAGAGAGTGAAAAGGTGCGTGTGCGCACCAGGTATGTGTGCGCACCAGGTATGTGTGCAGCTGGTCCGGAGTTCATGTGGTAGCTGCTTCTTAGCGGTAGGTGTGGTGGTTGAGAGGTCAGGAGAATGTGTTCGCTCTGGCAGAATTTATCCAGCTCGAGTCTGGCTGCGTTAGGCCTGAGGAGAAACGCCTGGCTGGGGGTGTTAAACCAGCAGTGTTTACTTAGAGTGATGGGGAGTGAGCGGGAGATGTTGATATGAGAACAGTTATACCGAATGATGTCATAGTATCCCTGTGTTCTATTTGAGTGGTGGTGTAAAGAAGAGAGTAGGCGTGGGGTGTGGTATGATGTACGTTCTTTCAAATGTTCCCGCATACCAATGCATTTTATGTACGTCACGCAATTTATGCGATCAGGTCCGTTCTATGCATTTTATTCATTTCAGGCGTTCAAGATTGTCTTACACACTCCTGCCTGCTCGACACACTCGCGCATTCTAGTTCACCTTGCGTGCTCTAGTCTATCCCTCATTTTCCAGTGGGCTTCACGCATGCTCTCATGTATTCCATACGCATGCACCTCCGCCCTCCCCCCGCATGAACTCCAGTCTACCCCGCGCATGTACTCCTGTCTGCCTATGCACTCATCCGCTCTGTATACTCTTCCGCTCTGTATACTCATCCGTTCTGTTCGCTCATCTGCTCTGTACGCTCATCCGATCTACACACTCATCCGGTGCCAAAGAATAATAAGGACAACTGGTCTATATTTGGAAACACAAGATCACATTTATTGGAGTCATACAGCAATACGGGGGGCAGCCCCAACCTTAACTAAATTCACATCATTAGACTTCTAAGGTGGCCCCTTAGATGGGCATTGTCGAAGTTCCCGGGGACACGGGTCACTTCTGGTTTCCAGCGTAGTGGACGTACTCTTCTGTTTGTTTGTTTGTTTGTTTATTTATTTAGATAGCGCACCAGACACAAGGGTATTCGGGCGCGAAGGCAAAAAGAGGGTTGTTCAGCTTAGGTTACATATTAAAACACGGAGGTACAGCTACGGTTACACGGATGTATGCATATGTAGTCAGAGAATCGCAGATGTATATACAGTAAATTTACAAGTGTGCATGTGTGGCATATAAATAAAGCAAGACAGATATACAAAGTATACATAAGATACCAGGTGTCAGTGGGGGGAGGTAGTTCTAATCGACCATGAGGTTAGGTATCATGTTCTTTTAGCCATTGAATCAGATTAGATTTGAATTTCCGGTAGGGGAGACCTTCCCTTAGAGCAGGAGGAAGAGTGTTCCAATATTGTGCTGCTTTAACAGCAAAGCTGCTCCCACCAGATTTAGTGAGTTTGAATCTGGGTACTAACAGGAGGTTGGAGTTAGCTTTTCTTAGGGGGCGAGAGGCTGTTTGTCTGGAGAATCTGTCTATGAGGTATTGCAGGGCTGCGTGGTTAAGACATTTGTGTGTAAGAGATGCTGTTTTAAGGAGGATTTTGTCTTTTGTGGAGAGCCAGTTAGTAGATCTCCTAAGGTCTGATATGTGGGCGTTTTTAGGGAAGTTTAGTGCGGCTCTCAAGGCATTGTTTTGCAGTGTCTGTATTTTGGCAGTGATGTGTTTGTTACTACCTATGTGGAGGGCGTTGCAATAGTCTAGCTTCGATAGGATTAGTGCCCTTGCTAGGGTGACGCAGTTATTAGGTGAAAGGAAAGGTTTGGCTGTTCTAATTAATTTGCAGGTGTAGGAGGTGGCTGAGGCCATGGCACTCACTTGTTTGCCAAAGGTGAGCGTGGAGTCTATGTAGAAGCTGAGTGTTTTGACTACTTTCGCCACAGTAATGATATTGTTGTCAATTATGAGGGAGTCATAGTTGGGGCCTAGTTTTTTGATGTTAGAGGAGGTGCCTAGAATGAGGAGTTCAGTTTTGTCATCATTCAGGCATAGTCCGTGGGAGGCCATCCATGCCTGGATGATGAGGTAGATTCTATTCACAAAGGCCAAATCCTTTCCATAATCTCCCGTCAACGGGATGAGGATCGGTGTATCATCTGCATAGTTCGTGTAGGTGATACCTAGACTGTCTATATCATCGAAAAGGGGCTTTGTGAAAATGTTGTAGAGGGTAGGAGATACACATGAACCTTGGGGTACGCCGCATGAAATAGGAGCGGGATCTGCAGCTGCTAGAGGTGAGAAAACTCGCATTGTCCTGTTTTTTAGGAAGGACTGGATCCATGCGACTGCTTCATGGGAAAAGCAGGCTGCCGCGACCAGGTGTTTGCAGAGTATTGCATGGTCTACCAGATCGAATGCGGCCGAGAGGTCAAGGAGTAGTAGGAGTGAAGTTGTACCTTTATCTCTTAGTGTGTCTATTTGTGCCTTAAGGTCTATGAGTGCAGTCTCGGTACCATGATGTGGTCTGAAGCCGGACTGTCGGACTCCTAGGAAGTGGTTTAGTTCCAGGTGGTGCTGAATTTGTGAATAAGCCACTTTATCTAAGATTTTCAGTAGGAACAGCACAGTGGTTATGGGGCGGTAATTGGTTGGGATGGAGGGGTCCAGAGTTTGTTTTTTGAGGAGGGGGAGGAGCCAGGACTGTTTCAGGTTGCTAGGTATGGTATCTGATGTGAAAGAGGCATTTATAAGTTTAGTAATGAAGGGTGAGAGTTCACGGGCGGCATCTTTTATAATTTGGGCTGGACATGGGTCGCCCTGGCAGTTAGAGGGTTTGAGAGTGAGGATGACTTTCTCGACTTCTTTGGTGGAGACTTTGCGATAGTAGAAGGGAGGGATGTCCAATGTGGGTAGAGAAGGAGTGGATTTCAGAGTTGGTAATGGGTTAGTAGCCGCCTTGGATCGGGTGCCTAGGCTGACATTATTTGGGCCCGTTATGGAGGCTTTTTTGTTATTTATCTATGTCTGAAGCATTGTTATTTTGTTGGCAAGGGCATTTTGTATGCCTGTGCACCAGTTCTTATCCTTGAGGCAGGAATCGGGGGTTTGGATGGGGAATTCTACTTCCTTTAGAATGGCGAACAATTCTTTGGTGTTGGATTTGGCTTGGGTGATACGGGTGTTGTAGGATGTTTGTTTCGCCAGGATGATTTCTTTTTTGTAGAGGGTAGCTAATTTCAGCAGGTTGTTTTTGTTGATGTCTGAGGGGTCTGATCTCCAAGTTTTTTCGCTTAGGCGTTTCTTTTGTCTAATGTCTTTCAGTAGGGGTGTGAACCAAGTATTTAGGTGTTGGCGGGGTTTGCTCTTCCTAATTTTCAGTGGTGCGATAGCGTCCAGAGAGGCAAGCATCACTTCATTGCACTTTTCTACCATGTAGGCAGGGTCGGACTGATCTGTCATGGAGTTTATGGTGGGGAGAATGAGGGGGATAAGATTTTCAGGGGTAATATTTTTTTTGTTTCTGGTGGGTGCGGTGGGAGCTAGGATGCTGTTGTTTATGGGTGTGGAGGCTTCTAAGGTGAAGGATACCATGTGGTGGTCGGACCTTAACTGAGGCATTATGGAGGTGATGGTAGTTGGGCAGTTATGTTCGTCAATCCAGTCGAGAGTCCTTCCTTTGATATGTGTGGGTTCTGTAATCTTTTGGTTAAATCCTAATTCCTCAAGGGTGCTGTTGATTTGTAGGGCATTGGGGTCACGTAGGTCATTGAATCTGAGGTTGAAGTCGCCCAAGATGAGACATTGAGTAGAGTTTTTTAAGTTGTCAGATAATAGGTTCATGAGGTCTTCCTCAAAGGAGCCTAGGAGGCCTGGTGGTCGGTATATCAAGTGGATGGTGATGGTTTGATTGTTGGCAATGGTAAGTTTGGCTGTGAGGGATTCACAGGAGTTGGTATTATTGGGTGAGGAGAGTCTTAGGGCTAGATTATTTTTGACAATTATAGCAAGGCTACCACCTCTAGACGTGGTGCGATCCATGCGTATAAGAGTGTAATTGTCTGGGATGGCTAGCATGATGGCTGGCCCTGCTGCGGGATGGAGCCAGGATTCCGTGATTGCTAGGAGATCTAGGGTCTCGTTTTGGATTAAGTCCGCTATTTCAGTGGCATGGGCTACCATAGAACGGGCGTTTATTAAGGCACCATTTAATCCAGGTAGGGTAGATGGGGCAGAAGGTGGTTGGACATTGTGTTGGCATTTTGGGGGGGAGGTGGATTCTCTAAAGATTCGACTGTTGAGTTGTAGTCGGTGTTGGCCAATATTATCTGTGTGTGGAGGCGTGTTGGTGGTATGCATAGAGTGCCTATTGTGGTTGGGGGTGGATTGAGCATTGGATAGAGGGTCATAAATTCTTGGGAGTCTGGCGCGGAGTCTTAGGTTTCGCTGTTGGAGGCTGCAAGGTTTAGTGGCCATGTTGTCTTGCTCCAACGATACACTTCCGTGAGGTAGCTGGTTCTGTGGTTGGGATAAGTTCATATCGTGAAGGGTGGTCAAGTAGAGGACAGTTCTGAGTTGAACTGTTTAGAATAGTGGTATAAACATAGCGGGCTAGTGTAGGTGGCTTGGAGTGCTGGCAACCTAAACTTTGATCGTGCAGGCGAAGATAGGAAAGCACTGTCTGATAGCTGTGGGGCGTGTGCCGGCAGCCTAAGTGCAGATTTACTAAGGCAAGCACGACTAGGTGGGCTAGTGGCTAGTAGACAGATACAGGCAACCTAGATGCAACTTTACTAAAGCAAGCCTAAATATGAATTTGCTAAAACAGGCAAGACTAGGTGGGCAGGTGGATAGATGCAGGCAACCTAGATGTAACTTTACTAAAGCAAGCCTAAATTGCCACTTCTGGTTTGTAGAGTAGCGGACATATGGCTCTGATTGTAACTGTCAAACAGTAATTCTACAGGACCACTGAATCTCGTGGATGAGGAGTCTCAACTGTACCTGAAAGACTCAGTGCCCGTCGTCCGGATTTGGCTCCAGTGCGCCATCGGGAAACCGCCCATGGCCGAAACCCCAGCTAGGACCGTCCCGTAACTCCGCCTGTGACAGAAAAAAGAGAATAAGCAACCTTTACAAAAAGTATGAACAAAACAACCTCTAAACTTACACCCTTCGAAGTCCGCTGAAAAGCAAAAGAAATACCAAAACTTTAATTATAAATGAGTGAACTAAACTTTATAATAAGCAAACGTAATCCTTGATTGCCTATCATTTGCACTAAAAACGCCAGAACCGCTTTGTAATTCTACTGTGGGCTCCTGATATCCTGCCAAAAGGGTGAGAGTGGGTGGGACTTCAGGTGGGGGGGCTGCGAACAGAGGCTGGGCTGCGCAGTCCCCCATCTTATAAACGCCCCCGTAGCCCAGCCGGATGTAGCTGGGCCCGGGGACGCCCCTTCCTCCCAAGGAGGAGGAAAGGTGGGGCCAGAAGGGCGACCCGCTATGCAGGCTGTCCCTCGAGCGCCCTCTGCAGGGGCTGGGCATCCCCTGAAGCGCTCCCCTCTTGCATAACCACCACTGCCACTGCACCATAAGCCCTGGTGGGCAGCTCTTGAGTTACATGCTACCCCTTGATATGGGGGTGCCTGCACTTTCGCAAGTTCAAATCCATCAGTGGGGCCAGTGAACCAAAACACTGAGGGCCAGATTCATGGAATTTATTTCACCGTTCCAAGTGACTTTGCACTGCTGAAAAGTCATTTTGCACTGACTTTGCACTGCAAAAATACACTTTGCACAGTTCCATGAATCAGGGTTTGTGTTGGTTCCCTTTGAACCGTGCAAAAAACTCCAAGGATTGGGCCCTGAGTATTAAAGAAATTCATGAGAACACCTGTTGTTGCGAGTGCCCAGAAGCAAGAGTAATCCACTGTGAAGCACAGCATGAGAACAAAGCTGTTATCATGCAGGCAACGTCTTTGCACAGCCACCAGACTCTTCATGTGAAAAATCAACTTCCGGGCACCTGTGGTCCAGGGATGAATATCGGTTTCTAAACCATCAGTCAACCCCACACCTCAAGTACACCAGAAGGGATCCGAACAGATTGGAATACAGCTAAATTAGATCACCTCCTTGTCCAATTTTGGTAAAGTGGACGGAACGGCAGGCTTATCTCCATAAGATCGTCGATCATCGGTTAGTTACAACCCAACGAAAATACAATTATTACCCAATGATAAAAGGGACTGCCCAGTCAGGGTTGTATAAAAATATTGACTTTTTTATTACTACAACAGACAGTTCTAGCACACTACAATTACAACCCACACTGTAAAGGAACACAGAGGACAGACAGTTTCACAAAGGAAAGGGATGCACTCTGGATACTGACAGGAGGGCAGTTGGTAAAGTAATCCGTCTTATAGTTAAAGATTATTTGGTTTCAGCACCAAAGGCACAAAGGGTCGTATCGGTCTCTAGGGGCCTTCAGAGAAGGAACCGGGGGCAGAACCACAATGTACCTGGTGCTGAAGAAGTTCTTGGTGCTCGACAGCATCAAGATGGTTCCAGGGCGCTTTGGGGTCCGTGAGGCAGAGTTAGTGGCGGGAGACAGCTGCAGGACCCAGGCGGTAGGCAGTTCAGCAAGAAAGGCTGCAGGCTGTCTGGAGTGGCAGCTCAGGGCCAAGAATCATTGTCTCTGTGCTGGTAGGCAGATTTGGCATGCTGGTAAAGGTGTCTTGGACGCTCTGGTGACTGCGGCGTGACAACAGTGAGCGGTGCAGCCGGATGCGGTTCGAGGACTTGACTGTCTCGAAATTGTCCTTAAAAAGATGGACACTGGATGATGCTTGAGTGGCACTCTTAGCTTCTTTGCAGAGCTCGTGTCCTTTCAAGGCAGATGGCCCAAAGCTCAGAGGGTGTTAGCAGGCAACTGCCTTGTCTTTTGTCCAGAGACTCTTCGGCACTTCCCACCTAGGAAGCTTGCTGTCAGAACCTAGCAGTGCACGCTGTGTGCTGGCTGGGTACCGGTTTTGGAGCTGCTGGACGGGTCCTCTGAGTACGGTATCCCCCTCTGTTCCTTAGCAGTTGTTTAGGGGAGCAATCTCGCTTCCCTCTTGGAACTCCTGGCCTTCCTTCTCTGGCGGAAGATGTAAGGTAGACTGTACCTTCAGCTTGGGTCCAAATGAGTCCTTCTTCTTACTCCATTCAAAGATTTCAGATGATCTGATCGGTGAGGGGTTTAGTCCTCTTTTAATGCCTGATGGGCCACAGTGATTGGTGCAGGCTAAGCCCACCTTAATGAACCAATCCTGGGTACCCACCAACAATCTTCAGTGATACTTCAGGTCAGAATCAGGCACTTGGCAACAGACAGGGGAAGGATGAGAACATATACTTCTAATTCCCACCCATCTTCCTGTCTGCTGTACATCAAAGTGTCTCCTTAATTAACTGAGCCCTATGTGGCACTTGGTCACAACATGGGACTTCTTTAAAGTAGGGGGTTTCATCTCCTACAATTCACATACGTCCCTGCTCTGAAAGGAGTGGTTCTAGACAGGACATTCACTGCCTTTCATACCAAGGAAGGGTGTTAGTACCAAGTTGACACATTGCATTACAAAGAGGTGTTGGTCCGTTGTCTCCATTGTCACTTCCTTCACAAAGGCCTTCCCTGAGGCCTGAAAGGTAACATTCTTCAGTATACGCCGTTGAACCCGTAGGCACTTTAAGTGAGGTAATGCTTTATTGAATGGATGGGGATGCATAATTTTCTCTTACACCAATAATAAGATAGACTCAGGAAGTTGGCACAACGTAGCTGCTTTATTAGCAATAGTCTAAAGCAGGGAGTATAAAGGACATTAATGGATGTCTCAAAGCATATCTCTCGAAGCAGTTCATAAAAAACAATGCTTTTATAACAAAAATTTGTCTTCATTGATGTCATACTACGTGGCAAACTAAGAAAACCTACTTGGGATTGTGGTTGATCTACGGGGGAAATATAGGTATACTTTCTATCGGGATAGGATTGTTATTGGGTCTCTCTAGTCAGGTGGACAACTATGCCCACACCTAGTGCAAGTCATCTTCATTGTCATCAAATACACAATGTTTCATTGGCTCCTAAACTACAGGGTTCTTTGCTACATGGCCCTCTACAATTGGTTGGCATGCTTGCACCATTCTGGAATATTCCACTTGCTAGCAGCATGCAAGCTGGTACCCCAGGTGCTGTTGGGTGGAGTTGACCAGGCCTCCCCACCCAATTAGCTCAACATCCATCATCACTCCTGCTGTCTGCCATTCTCATTGTCTTTTAACTCGGACTTGCAAAGTATCACTGCACATGAGAACAGAAGGGAGTGTGAGCACAGTCTTATTATTAACCAAATGCTCTTTAACTATAAGACTGATTACTTTACCAACTACCCTCCTGTCAGTATCCAGAGTGCATCCCTTTCCTTTGTGAAACTGTCTGTCCTCTGTGTTCCTTTACAGTGTGGGTTGTAATTGTAGTGTGCTAGAACTGTCTGTTGTAGTAATAAAAAAGTCTCGATGCAGCTTGCCCAAAGTCTATTTTCATGTACTCATGTAACAGGAGACCGTGCTTTAGCTCCTTCTTCATATTTAATACTATTAAATAAATAAAACCTGGCACTCATAGTGTTTTTCCATTGCACCTCAACAGGAGCTTGTCTCGCTTCTCACCAGGGGCGTTGCTAGGGGGGGCTAAGGGGGGGGGCTAAGGGGGCTATAGCCCCTGATCTTTTGGTTGTAGCCCCGGATAGAATCTCAGGAGCCACAAGCAAAAGGCTAGCTAGCCCCGAGTCCCTACAGTTCCGACATCAGCTTAGCCCCGGGTCTTTTCCAGACCTAGCAACTCCCCTGCTTCTCACGTTCATTTTATCTTCTTAAATAGATAACCAGTTTCTTGGCTGCCTCAATCCTTGACACTGGGCCAGACAAGCCTTCCCAATTCTTCCTTCATCGCCCGCTGCTTTTCTCTGCTGCATCACAATTTCAACCCTTTTGCTCATGAGGTCCTAGTTTGCTTTAAATGTGATGTGGAACATCCAGATTCTATACATATATATATTGGCAGCACCCCTTGCAGTCTATTCACTACGTATAGCCAGCCTTCATGATTACTTAGTCTACTTGCGTTTCAGCATCTTAACAATTCTAAAACGGCTTGCATTTTCTTTAGTGCTCTTCGCACGTGCAATCTTCATTACGCATATGAAATGTTACTCGATTCTTTATTTTGTCATCAGATTCTATACGGTCTATATACTTTCTTCCTTGGCATCTCTTCTTGGTGCGTCATCTCTGCTTCATGTGACATCACCAGTCTTCTCTTTTATTCATCTTCACACTTCTTCAAGGATTTCCCCTAAGAGACTGCTATCTCTTTGTGGATACATCATGTATAGTTTTCTCAATGGATACCTTGTTTCAAGGATTCTTCGCGGTATAGGGATCATTACTGGCGTCGTGCAGGTCGCTATTTCCGGTTTCCAATATATGGGCAAATTAGGGGCGGGATTTCCGGTAGAGGCACTTGGCTACTCATCTACACTCCCCCTTCTGGTTGATTCATCGACCACTCTTTCACCATTTTCCGCATCTAGAAATGCTCTTCTGAAAAAATGCTTCTTCGGAGTCCATAACCTCATTACTCCTTTGAAAGACCATTCTGATTTTACATGGTCATTAACACTCCAGGTCCTATGGCTATATTGTCCATTTGGTCTGCAGCAGATCCACCTTCCCACATACATCTTGTGTTTCTCGAATACAAGAATTTCGTTCCCTCAGGTGCTACAATGCTCGCTTCTATATATTTTCTGATTTATTCATCTGTCAGCTCTTTGGGTCCAAACCCAGACTTAACATTGATCATGATCTTCATTCCTACTGCTTTATTTGCTGTCTTCTTGCACTGTGTAATTATTATTCTGATCACACGGAATCCAAACATGATCATCACCCACAGTGTTCCAAGAAACTTGAAAATATTCACCATCCATTGTGGGACCCATGAGAAGATCGACGCAAACCAGCTGTCATCCGTGATATCTTTGTTCTCAGGAGACCCCCGGCTGGCCCATACAGCCGAGGTTTGCTCTGAAGTACTTTAAATGAGATAGCTGCACCTTGAGATGAATGGGGGTGCAGATTTATTACTCCAACACCAATCAATAAGGACAACTCAATGGTTTGGCAAATGGAATCTGTTTAATGACAAGTACAAAAAACGTGGAGTCATGGAAATCAGCAGTGATGCGATAGTCCGTCTCGCTTCAACTCCAACAAACTTCATACAAACAGTGACATGTATACTCAAAACTTGTCCTAATTGACGTGTTACACTTAAACGTTAACATGCAATTCTACTGGCTAGGAAAAGGTAACTTTAATATAGGTACTATATCTGTATATGGTAACAGAGTGAGGGGATTGGGTAAATACTGTCGGGTGGATGTCTAAGCCCTTCCTTCAAAAATCACTACTGTAGACGTCACTAAAAGTACGACATCCCATTGGTTCTACTAACTATAGGACCCTAGATTATTTGGTCTATTGTGATTGGGTTGGCACAAACCCCATGCATATATTTTGACTTTACTTAGCAGCACGCAGAATGGGGAGCCAGGTGCAGGGTGCTCCCTCAGCTACCCGGCCTTCCTACAATTAAGGTTACAAACAATCATCACTTCAACAACTATGTGTCGATTATGTTACTGCGGTTGTCCTCGAAACTGCATCTTCTGTTTGGGAAAGTTCAAATATCTCTTCCTGGGTGGATGCCGAGTGTAGGTGTGAACTCGTGCTTCTCCTCGTTCGGATGGTCATGTGATGCAGACACCGTGAATTTAACTAGTTTCTCTAAATTTGTGCATTTAATTCTTATTCGGCTTGCCACCTGCCTACGCTTCCTTATCTTGACCTTTCAAAGACAGGATATTCTGTTCTTAAGTTTCAATTAGATGTAGCTACTGTTCGTTCCTTCTATTGGTATGACCTTGGCTCTCCTGGCACGAGTTGCATTTGCTGAGTTTCGATTCAGCCGTCTCTTCTCATTTTGCTAGAATATGAATCTTGTCTTGTTTGGCCTCTAGTAACCTGAGTTGATTTTGCTTTTCGTGCAAAGTGAAATCGCACTTATAATAATGTGCTTCATTTTGAGGTAGATTATGTATAATGGCGCTTGCTGCGCTATTCTTCTACTTAGCATTGCAAGCTGCACTGTTTTCTTAGCTTTCTTGCGGTTCCAAGCATATGTACAGGCATTAGCTGGTTGAATATCTTCATCCTTCTTACAGATTAAGATTATTTGTGTTTCGACATTGTTCTCTTCCTTTGGGTTCACAATATCTTTATTCATGGTGTTTCGTCTCTGTGTGTCATCATTTGGTTGTCATTTCTACTATCTGTGAGTCTGTCCAGGCTCTCGTGATGTCACCATTCGTCTTCCATTAAGGCCTTTTTGGTTTCTTCTGGGACGGTACTTAGGCAATCTTCATTTCGTCTCATTTGTTGGTAGGGTTTCTCAATGGATACCTTACTGTCCATGGTTGTCTGGGTGTTGTTACTTCAATAGGTGTTGCTCTTCTAATGGGTAATGGGCAGAGCACTACTGCGGTTCTCTGCTGGCTTATTTGCTCATCATACATCACATATTTTGGTGTGAACGTTCCTGGTACTTCAAAATGGGCGATTGGGGTGTAGGCTTTATTTGGGACCTCCTCTACACTCCCCCCTCTGGGCGATTCATCAACCACTTTCACCTCCTTCGTTGGATTCGATTCACTCGATTCTTCTATATTTATCTTCACTCCATTGCCTGGGTTCATTCCTTCTTCATCTTCTGGATATATACATGATGGTTTGAAAATGTGTCTCTTCGGAGTCCATGGCCCTCATTCCAAGTACAGCAGTAGGGTGTTAACGGCACCTGTAAGAATGCCGGTGCCGTTAACCCCCTACCGCCGCATTCCGAGGTCCCTTAGCGGGTCACACCAGGACTGGCTGGTTTTACCAGCCACCCTTAGCGGAACCTGTTAAGGGACCATGGAGCTAATAACGGGCCCGCTATTTGTGGGCCCGTTTTTAGCTCCTTCCCCATTCCCATTGAGGGCTATGGGGCCTCAAATGGGAATGGGAAATGGTATTCGAAATGGGGACTTACCGGGTCTGCATAGGTCAGAATGTCCCGGTAAATCCCCATTCCGACTACCCAGACCCCCCATATCTTTATTACTCCCTTTGGGCTTCCTGCTGTTCTTACATGTTCGTCTTTATTCCATGTCATGAGTTGACATTGTCCATTTGGGCTACAGTAAACCCATCTTCCCACATAGTTTCTGTGCTTCCTGGGATAGAGAAACTTTGTACCTTCTGGCGTGTGTCTGCTGGCCTTCACAAAGTCTCTTATTTCTTCATCAGTCAGGTCTTTGGGCTTCCATCCTGGCTTGACATCAATCATGATCTTCATCCCAATGGCTTTCTTTGCAGTTTTCTGGCATTGCGAGATTACTATCTTGATAACAAAAATTCCTAGTAATATCATCACTAGCAGGGCTCCAAGGAACTTGAATATGTCTGCCATCCATTGTGGGACCCAAGATAATAGTGATCCAAACCAGCTGTCATCATCAACTTCGTCAGTTTCATCGGTCATCTGGTTATGTAGCTTCATCAGCATACCTGTGGCTTCTGTTAAAGTTGCATTTTCCTCATCTTGAGAAGGTATAAATGTGCAACATGATTCTCCTATTTTTGCACAAACTCCTCCATCCATAGCTGTGATCATGTCAAGGACATATCTGTTCTGGAGAGTCATCAGTCGGATGGCTCTTAGCTCTTCCTTAATTGCATTGAATCCTTTTATGGTCGTGTTGATGGTCTGTAGTAACTCCCATT
This sequence comes from Ambystoma mexicanum, assembly GCF_040938575.1. Taxonomy (NCBI): domain Eukaryota; kingdom Metazoa; phylum Chordata; class Amphibia; order Caudata; family Ambystomatidae; genus Ambystoma; species Ambystoma mexicanum. The sequence goes on along the minus strand of NC_090937.1, from coordinate 726,099,005 downwards.
TGGTTATCTGCAACCATTTAGTATTTACTCCAACTTGGATTCTTGGCATAAAAATCGTTGTGAACACTGATGAGGTGAGGCTGAACAGCCTGTGTTCATATGGGATTGCATGAAATGCTTCTTCTGATTTAGCAGAGAAATAACTTTCTCTCTTTATTCGCTTCAGCAGTTCCACAGATCTTTTCTTCCTCAGTTGAGCATCTGCTTTCAGGAAGCTGTCAATATTCAGGTCACTTTTTCGGGATCACCAATGCTGGAACATTGACGTTCACTATATCTGCATATGCCTCCCCAGTCTCTTGGCAGTCTGATGTATGCTTTGGATCCACACGTCCAATAATGATCCATAATCATTGCAGTTCCATGTACCTTTCCTGGAGAGTCAAAAACTTGTCCACAGTTCTTATTCTCTCCATCGTTCTAGTGCCATTATTACTGAAGCAGAATTTTGGGCTTTCTAGTGGCACTATCTGCAAGGGTCCTCCTCTGTCTTCGACCCATGTTAATAGTTTTGCAAGTTACAGCCACAAGGGCTTGCAGCCATTCTGCACGATGTCAACAGTTTCTTTGTAGAGTCCAGTGATCACCCAGGCTCTGCAAATCACCACTCCTTTTTCCCACCCATCTGGTGAAAGCACTGTTCCCCAAATCTGCATTTGGGCTCTATTCTTCCACTTTCGAGCTTCCTCAGGAGTTTTTCCTTGGGCATTTAGTCTCTGCTTCACTTCCCATGTTATTCCTGCTCCTTTAACTCCAGGCTTCTCGTACCTGATCACATGATTCCTAGTATGAGCTCTGTTTCTTGTCTTAATGTCTTGAACATAATCATCTTCGTCGGGATAGGCTGTTTCAGTTGCCCATATTAATGAGGCATCACTACCTATGACTGGCCTCTGGTCTTGCACATTGCTATGTGTGACAGACAATGTGCTGTCTGGACATCGATTTCTACAGCTACGAAGATCTTGGACTTCCCCATGCTGTATGGTAGGAGTGCGCAAAGAAAGCATTCCCATTCTGAATTCTGTCTTCCAACTTCCTTCATGTGCTGGTACCAAATGTTGTTTCACAGATGTGCTGTGCTGTCCAGGTAGTCGTTCAGTTCATTTTCATCTCCATGCATGCTTCTCTTGATTCTTAATGTTTTCCTGTAGTTGGTTATGACTACATCCCTGAATGCATCTGTATGGCTTTTTCTTGCTGGAGGATTCTCAGGTATCCTGGTCCATGGTGCAGGCCTCTTTATCTGCAACATTTTAGTGGACAAGAGTCTGGCAACTCTATCCCTCCCCTCATACATCTTTCTCCTGCTGGTTACAAATGCCCAAGCCAACCAGCCTGACATTGGTCCGGTGTATGTTTGTATTGTAGAACTGGTACTTGTCCCTTGCGTTGGAACATATGTGCTTGGTAATACAGTCTCTGCGGTTTTGTTCTTCAGTTCCTCTTGCAGTTTCCTTGCTCTGGCTATGGCCGGAACTAATGAGTCTACTATCAGTTGTGTCTGTGCAGAGAGTTTCTCAGAGTTGGCTCTTGTTTTCTTAAGAGTTTCTGATATAACTGCTTCTGTTGGTTTTTGTTTTAACTCTTCTTGTTTTCTCACAACATCTGTGGTGGAGTTTCTTATGGCAGGCAGTCTCTTCTTCTCTACTGCTTTTGTTTGTGGTTCTGCAGTCATTGACACTAGGCCTGTGTCATGTGCATTCAGTGCTTGCATGCATGTAGTTGTCAGTGATATTACTTCATTCATTCTTTGCTGACCCTGTCTCTGGCCATTTTGTTTGTTCGTGACCACAAGTGTGTGTGTATCATTGCTAATCACATCCATTTCAAGTTCATTCACTCCACCGTCAGATCTTCTAGAGACTGGAATGACTATATAAGGTCTGGGTGCTTTTGTGGGTTTAATGCGTGCATCATTAGGTGGGTGCACTGAAATTGGAGTGCTTTGTGCACCAATAAAGAATGCAGTTCTGATTGTTAATGACAGTAAAACAATGATGAATATGATACACAAATACATTATGCCCCTGTAGGTCAGGCGGCAGAATTTTCTTCCAGAGACCTGGGGGTGCCTCTCTTCTTGTGGGAGGACCAGATTGCTGCTCGGGACCTCCATCTTGATCATTCGCCAAATGTCCATGTTATTAGTCCCTTAACCACTATCGTCTTCTGAGTTCTGAGTTTAAGAGTGTCAGGTGTTCCACAAGTGTACCCCTCTCGCGAGTGACAAATTGTCTCTTATGTCAGGATACAGTTCCTTTGTTAGACTATGGGAAAAATCAAAATAAAATAACACTTTAGTGAGTCCCTTTACTGTGCATGTTCAAAATAGGTAAGCTCTCAATCCACTCCTCTGATTTGCTTCAGTCCTGAGTACATAGTGTACGTTGATCAGTGCGGAGGACTAGGGATGAAAGGGCAACAAATAGGACACAGGGAGTTCTTGACACTGCTTCCTTGATCTGTCCCTCGGCGGAAGGCTTTTAGAATATCCTCAGATAGCTCCGCTGATGGTTAGAGAGTTCCACTTGGAGCACGATTCCGTGTAGGAGCATTCCCATCTGTGCAATATTAGTTGGGTCTCTGATGAAAGTGAGGACGCCATCTTCGATTGGTCACCCCACTAGCTCTGGAAAGTCAGTGATTAGGCGAAAGAGGACATTATGTGCCAACCTGGTGTCTTCTGGTGACAGGGACATTTGTCCTGTCTTGCTGAGGTTCGGGATTATATGTTTTCTCCTAAATGTGAACAAAGTCTACACTGTCCGGTCGCGTGGAGTGCAACTAGAAATATGATTTTATTTAAAAGATTGCTTAAATGTTCTGAATTTGCTGGGTCTCGAAGGAATGTGAGTGTATCTGTTGTTCTCTCGGTAAGAGTTGGATAGTGTTCGTTTATGCGAAAGAACAGTGTGTTGATGAGCTCATCTAGTTCCGCCTGTGTTGGGAACATTTGATTCTTTCTCACTGTGCTCAGGGAGTAGGATGAATTGTTCGGCAATGACAGTGAGGAGTTGTCTTATTGTCTTTTTGTTTTCAGGATCTTGTAGAAAGTCATTGACACTGGTGAGCCTCCCTACCAATGACGGGTATGATCTTAGCACTAGATCAAAATAGGTGACCACATCCTTGGTGATGTTGCTACTGCGGGACACTATAAGTGATTCCGAATAGGGTTTCGGTGTGGAACGAGTAGGGATACTGTGTTTGCTTCCAATTTAAGTGTCCTCGGTCAAAATGTACCATATTCTTTTCTCATCAAAGCTTGAGTGTGCCTCAGTTCAAAGTTCAAAGTCATTAGACTGTGCTGTGGTTTATGCATGCAATATTCTTCTTCACCCTGCAACTAGGATGCACAGAGTGTCTGTTTTGTATGTCCTTATTGTGATGCTGGAAATGCATCAGAGGGACAGGGCCTCTGAATCCTTGTGCTTTACTGCTTTTTATCGTGTGTTCTGTCGTGTTTTCTGCCCAGGAGTCCATGTGGGACTCCTGGCAGTGCAGCTCTCTCTTTTGGTTTGGTGAACAGACCCATGGGATACCCTTATGGCACCCATGGGTAGGGGTACAACCCTGTGCCCCTAGTGTATGTTTTTGGGCACCTGTGGGTGGCCCACAGAGCAGGGTATGGGCTGGTGGCAGCTCCATGCTGAATTTGACAGGTGCTCTGGGTGTCCTCCATTTTGGGATACCCAGGCCCTGCCATTGGGATCAGTTGATTCCTGATAGGAAACAAGATGGCCCCTGTGGCCTCTTGCTTTCTATTGCCTGTTACCTTGTTTTCCCAAAGTCCTGGGAAGCCCTGACTCTGTCCCTTCCCCCTGACTGGCTGTTGGGTGGAAGTTCCATATATGGTGTTGTTGTGAAGGCCCAGCTAGACTGACTGGAGCCTTCACAGTGACTGTATGTTGTGGGTACCTCCTGTGGGTGGGACCTGGGTGAATGGAGTGTGTGACCAATATACACTCCTTGTTGTGGTTGTCTGGTTTCTGGCATGAGAGACAAAGACTGAGACAGCCCTGCCCGAAACTGGCCTGAATGCAGTGTGTAGTGTTGAATGGCTGGGTACTTGTCCCAATCCACATTCCTTGTTGTGAGTATCTGAAAGGGAGGAGTGTGGCCTGAATGCACTGTGTGCCTGATTGGCTGACTGACTGCATGAATGCCCTTCTGTATGATTGGCTGCTGAGTGTGTGCCAGCAGTGTGGATGAGAGACAGAATAGTATATCTGGGGACCTCTCACCACTAGTAATTGTTCAGAAGCGTTCAGAAGCTGAGTCTCCACTCTAAGAGTAACTGGAACTGCTGATCCTCGACGCCCAGCTGGAAGAAGAAGACTTGCTGTTGCACTTGCTTCGACCGATCTGAAAGCTGCCGAATTCGTCGAGGACTGACCCGAGAGAGGACCTGGTAAGGCGCCCTCTTCCCGTGCTCCGAGGGATCATCGAGCACCGCTACATCTTCGCCAAAGCGCCCTGGAAGTCAGACCCTCGAAAGGCTGCCGACCCGAGACGGGACCGCTGAGGAGATCGAAGTGAAGCACCCGGACATCGCCGCCGTCGAAGTCCATTGCCGTCGACCAGGGTTCGCAGGTCTGTGTAACCGCTGGAGGCCCATCGAAGTTGTGTTGCCCAGCCGTGGGAGCCACTTGACGCCGTGCCGCCGACGACCGGAGCCGTCCGCTCCTTGCCTAAGAACAGTTGAATCGAAGGACTCCCTCGTCCGCACCGTCGGCCGCTTTATCCTGCCGGAGAAAGTCGAGGATGACCAACGTGCCGAGGAGAAACCTGCCGGTGGGTTTCCCGCCACCCGAAGACCACAAAGACTCGAACGACTCGACGCCCTTGCTGGGCCCCCGTCTTCACAATCTTTGCGGTCCAGAACAATTGTCATCGAGGTGCCCCGCACGCCTCTGCCTTGCAGGATGCCAACGCTCCGTCGTCGACGAGCACCGCTTGGATCGAAGCTGCCGCCTCATTGACGCCATTCTACCCTGTTTGTTGTCGGACGTTCGACGCCCCGTGTCTCCCGCTTGAAAGGGAAGGCATTCAAGAAGGGCCGTCGATTCCCCGCCGCCGAATGCCGAGTTCCTCGACGCTTCTCGACGCCTCTCGACGATCCGTGACTCCCGCTTGAAAGGGGGTCGCTCAAGAAGGATCTGTCGACGCCTCTTCGAAGAACTCGACTCCACCAGGTACATTGGGGGGGGTAAAAACATTATAGGAGGGAATAAGACTTGCAGAACAATATATGGACTGGACTTGTGCTATATCTTTATTTTACAGGTTGCCCAGGTGGGGGGATCTCCACACAGAACTGTGTCTAGTGGTAGGGGCCAGTATTCTGCCTATTGCTAACCATCTTATTTTCTCTTCTCTCTCTATTGCTGGTTTCACTCTATTGATCTGTGTGACATTGTTACAGTATTGTTGATGCACTTTAATGAGATCTAATACAAAGGGTGGTACCACTTTAGAATTGTATATATATTGTATATATTTGCCATTGTTGATTTTCCTAAGTACAAAGTGAGTTATTATGATAAGTGTACATAACCTTGAATATTGATTATAAAAAGACTGTGTTCTAACCAATACAGTGTGTGGACATTCCTTTGTGGGGGCTTGGGGACTACACTGTACTTAAGAACCAGCCTGCATCACCTCCTGAGAAGCTAGGCCTTGATTGCTCGACCATAGCTACCGAATAGAGAATCTAGGCTGGGGTCCTCTGTGCCTCCCCTCTACCATATAGAGAGCAGAAGTACAGATCACCCCCTACCAGTCTTTACAGCTGGTGGCAGCGGTGGGATGCTTATGGTTTTAAGAATCAGTGTATAACCGTGCCACTTACAAAATATCTGCACTTTATTAAATTAAGGTTTAGTTGTGTACAAGATAACTGCATTACAAACAATGGAGTCTATTGCAAATGGCAAATTGACTCGGATGAGCTTGGAGGCTCTCCAGAGTGCTTGTGAAGCCAGGGAGTTAGACTTTGTGGATAAGTCTAGGGCTGAGCTGATAGCTGCTCTGGTGGACTACCAGACTGATGGTGAAACTCTTGGTGAGGGGGGGAATGCAACCAATGAGGACTCTGCCCCTGGGGTTTCTGCTGAATCTGTTTCTGGGAATGCCGCCATTCCTGCTGCCTCTGTTCCAAACCCCAGCAATTCCTTGGAGCTTGAGTTATTAAGGATGTAATTGGCCTTTGAATACCGCAAGTTGGAAATAGATGCTGAACTTAAGAAAGAGGAGTTGGCTCAACAAGTGGAGCTCAAGAATAGGGATCTTGAACTCAAGAGCCAGGACACTGAATGTCAGAGAATCCAGCTAGAGAAAGCTAGAGTGGAGACTTCAGCTAAAACCAGTGAGAGTGTCAGGTCCCCAGCCACCAAGTTTATGAAAGATTTGGTGGGTGTATTTGTGGAGGGTTCAGATATCCTCCAATGGATTGAAGCGTTTGAAATGGCTTGTGCGATTCATGATGTTGATAAAAGAGATTGGGCTAAGTGTTTGTTAAGCAGAGTGCCTCAAACTGGATATGACTGTATTCTGAAGCTGAGTGTGGAAGAAAGGGGTCAGTATGAGTGTATGAAGTCTGCTTTGATTGCCAAGTTTGGCAAGACACCTACCCAATACCTTAAAAGGTTCAGGGATTTTAAGAAAAGAGAGAATGTGTCTTGGGTTGACTGGGTGAGTGCTGCGCACATGAACATGATGGGGTGGATTGATGGATACAAGGTTAAGACTTTTGTTGAATTGTCCCACCTCTTGTTTTTTGAGCATTTTTCTGAAGCCTGTTCACCAGAGCTGCGTCAGTATGTGGCTGACCAGAACATTTTGGACCCCTTTAAGCTGGCTAGGTTGGCTGACAAGTGGGTCTCCCACCGGGTGTCCCCTAAGGACTCCAGTGGGAAGGACAAGGACAAAGAAAAGGGGGCCTCTCAGAAAGCTGAGGAGTCCCCCAAGCAGTCACGGTCGGGTAAACCTAAACCTCCCACTCCCAAGACCCAAAAATCTAGTGGGGATAAGTCATCTGTGGGTGGGAATAAGAGTAGTGGTCCACCTGCTGCAAAGCAGGCTCCCAGTGGTTCCAGTACCGTACCCCGCACTCCTGGCACTTGTTGGGACTGTGGGGCTCTGGATCACAAAAGGGGTGACTCCAAGTGTAAAGGTAAGGCACTTGGAGTACAGGCTGTCAGCCTGACCTACCCTTACCCCGTGTCACTGTCCTCCCCTCCTCTACCGGGATCACATTTGGTGCTCCGGTAGAGATTTCCTTAGTGTCCCTTGGGGCCTGGGACCAGTATGCAGAAGTACTGGCGACTATCCCACAGAACACCCGTAGGTTTTTGAGAAGTGTCCTCTTGAATGGCCAGCCTTCTACTGGTTTGAGAGACACTGGGGCAAGCATGACAGTGGTGGACAGGACCCTGCTCAAGCCAGAGGACTATGTAGGTGCTCCTCTGAGAACCACCAGGTTAGCTGGTGGGCCTCCCAAATTATCGCCTGTAGCCTTAGTCACACTCATGATTGGAGACAAGACAGCAAAGCTTCCTGTCCTGGTTCAGGACAATGTCCCTGCTAACATTCTGTTAGGAAATGATCTAGTAGAGTTGGGGTTGATCTCGGATGGTCTTCCCATGACTGCCGCTGCAGTCACTAGGTCACAGGTGACACCGGGTCTGGCTGTGAGTCAGGTACCCGAGCCAAAGGCGAGGCCTAAGGCAAGAAGAAGGAAGACCAATAAGGCCACCTCTGTGGAGGGAACACCTTCTCTTCCTGCTGTTCCGACAGCACCCATTGGGGTCCATGCTCCAGACGGGCTGGGTCCAGTGGAAAACCCAAACTCAACTCCTGTGGGAGAAGAGACAGAAGACTCTCCTGTGGGAGAGGTTCTCAACCCGGAAGATCATCCCGACCTTCAATGCTTGTTAGCTGAAGGGGGACCCTCCCGGGCAGACTTCTGTAAGGGACAGAGAGAGTGCCACTCTCTCGAGGGACTGAGGAAACAGGCCCTGTCCCAGGCACAAGGAGAAGTGCCTAGGACATTCCGGATTTATTGGGAGGGTGAGCTCCTTGTTAGTGAGCCCACTAAGCCTGAACCTGGTGCCCTCAAGAGGTTGGTGGTACCCCAGGTTTACAGGCCCTTCCTACTGCAGTTGGCGCATGAGGTGCCCTTGGCTGGTCATCTTGGGATCAAGAAGACTAAGCAGAGGCTCTCTGCCCATTTCTACTGGCCACGGATGGGAGTAGAGGTGGAGTCCCACTGCAGGACCTGCCCAACTTGTCAGTTGTCTGGCAAGACTGGAGGCAGTGTCATTGCCCCACTGCAACCATTGCCAGTGGTTGGCACACCATTTGAGAGGGTGGGCATCGACATCGTCGGTCCCCTTGACCCTCCCTCTTCAGGTGGACATCGGTTCATCCTGGTCTTGGTAGATCATGCCACCAGGTACCCTGAGGCAATACCCCTTCGGACTGTTACTGCCAAGGTGGTTGCCAGGGCTCTCCTGGGCATTTTCACCCGTGTTGGATTCCCCAAGGAGGTTGTCTCTGACAGAGGATCCAACTTCATGTCTAGTTACATGAAAACCATGTGGAAAGAGTGCGGGGTAACCTACAAGTTCTCCACCTCTTACCACCCCCAGACCAATGGTCTGGTTGAGAGATTTAATAAAACTCTCAAGGGCATGTTAGGGGCTTTGGAAGAACCCCTAAGGAGGAAATGGGATCTCCTCCTGCCATGCCTGCTGTTTGCTTACAGAGAGGTACCTCAAGAGGGTGTTGGTTTCAGCCCCTTTGAGTTACTCTTTGGACATCCCGTGAGGGGGCCCCTCGCCTTGATCAGAGAAGGCTTGGAAGCCACCCCTCCAGGTCCCGCCAAGCAAGTGGGGGACTATGTGTTAGGCCTCAGACGGAGGATGACGCAGATGATGGGTCAGGCAACAGCAAATCTCAAGGCCAGCCAGGAATTGAATAAGTACTGGCATGACCTTAAAGCCTCGCAAGTGGATTGGACTCCGGGACAGGAAATCCTTGTGATGGAGCCTACCAAGCCTAGAGCTTTGGCAGACAAGTGGACTGGACCCTTCAGGATCATCTCCAAGATGGGCGAAGTCAATTATCTGGTTGACATGGGAGCCTCTGGGGTAGCCCCTCAGGTATTCCATGTCAACAGGCTCAAGCCTTTCCACCGGCGAGCAGAAGTCTCATGTCTCTTGCTAGCTTCAGGGCAAGAAGAGGATGAGAGTGAGCCCCTTCCTGATTTGCTGCATAGCAACCCTCAGGATGGCTCAGTGGAGGGAGTACATCTCTCTCCGGATTTGACAACAGAGCAACAGAGGGCCTGCAGGGCTTTGCTCCAACAGTATGCCTCTCTGTTTTCACTGACGCCAGGCCTTACACCGTGGTGTAGGCATGAAATTGACACTGGTGACAGTGTGCCTGTCAAAAGCAGGTGCTACTGTATGTCAGATACCGTCAAGAACCACATCCAGGCAGAGGTCGCCAAGATGTTGGATCTGGGTGTTATTGAACCCTCAACCAGTCCCTGGTCCAGTCCAGTGGTCCTTGTCCCCAAGGCAAGTTCCCAGGCGGGTACCAAGGATTGGAGGTTCTGTGTGGACTACCGAGGAGTCAATGCCGTCACCAAAACTGACGCACACCCATTGCCCAGGGCTGATGAGCTCATGGACACCATAGGTGCTGCCAAATTTGTGAGCACCTTTGACCTTATCTCAGGCTATTGGCAAATAGCTCTGACGGACCATGCCAAGGAAAAGACGGCCTTCTCAACACCTGAGGGACTCTACCAGTTTAGGGTCATGCCTTTTGGGTTGAAGAATGCCCCTGCCACCTTCCAGAGATTGGTCAACCATGCGCTCAGTGGGCTGGAAGCCTTTTGTGTGGCTTACTTAGACGACATTGCCGTCTACAGTTCCACCTGGGAAGAGCATTTGACACATCTGGATAAGGTGTTGCAGGCCTTGAAAAGGGCTAACCTCACTATCAAGGCCACCAAGTGCCAGATAGCTCAGGGGAAAGTCACATATCTTGGTCATGAGGTAGGAGGGGGTCAAATCCAACCTCTCGCCAGTAAAGTACAGGATGTACAGAACTGGGAGACTCCCACTACTCAAACCCAGGTGAGAGCCTTTTTGGGCCTCACTGGGTACTATCGCAATTTCATGGCAGACTATGGAACCATAGCTGCACCCCTGACAGCTCTAACTTCACCCAAACAGCCTAGGAAGGTTAATTGGACCGAAGACTGTCAGAGGGCCTTTGATGGCTTGAAAGAAAGTCTGTGTAGGGCACCTGTGTTGTGTGCGCCTGACTACAGCCGACCCTTTATCGTCCAGACGGATGCCTGCGACACCGGAATTGGAGCTGTCTTGTCCCAGTTAGATGACAAAGGGAGAGAACATCCTATCATATTCATCAGTAGACAACTCAAGGATAGAGAACTTAGGTGGGCTACTGTTGAAAAGGAATGTTTTAGCATAGTTTGGAGCCTTAGGCGTTTTAGGCCCTACCTTACGGGGTCTACCTTCAAGGTCCAAACAGATCATAAGCCCCTGAAGTGGCTTATGCAGATGAAGGGTGAGAATCCGAAATTGCTCAGGTGGTCCATTAGCCTGCAAGGGCTAGACTTCACCATAGAGCACAGACCAGGGAAGAGTCACGATAATGCAGATGGCCTTTCCAGAAGGTATGTTGACCGTCTGGATGAGGGTGTCTATCCCGTGGGAGATTAGACACCCTCCACCTCAGTCTGGGGGGGGCGACTGTGATGCTGGAAATGCATCAGAGGGACAGGGCCTCTGAATCCTTGTCCTTTACTGCTTTTTATCGTGTGTTCTGTCGTGTTTTCTGCCCAGGAGTCCATGTGGGACTCCTGGCAGTGCAGCTCTCTCTTTTGGTTTGGTGAACAGACCCATGGGATACCCTTATGGCACCCATGGGTAGGGGTACAACCCTGTGCCCCTAGTGTATGTTTTTGGGCACCTGTGGGTGGCCCACAGAGCAGGGTATGGGCTGGTGGCAGCTCCATGCTGAATTTGACAGGTGCTCTGGGTGTCCTCCATTTTGGGATACCCAGGCCCTGCCATTGGGATCAGTTGATTCCTGATAGGAAACAAGATGGCCCCTGTGGCCTCTTGCTGTCTATTGCCTGTTACCTTGTTTTCCCAAAGTCCTGGGAAGCCCTGACTCTGTCCCTTCCCCCTGACTGGCTGTTGGGTGGAAGTTCCATATATGGTGTTGTTGTGAAGGCCCAGCTAGACTGACTGGAGCCTTCCCAGTGACTGTATGTTGTGGGTACCTCCTGTGGGTGGGACCTGGGTGAATGGAGTGTGTGACCAATATACACTCCTTGTTGTGGTTGTCTGGTTTCTGGCATGAGAGACAAAGACTGAGACAGCCCTGCCCGAAACTGGCCTGAATGCAGTGTGTAGTGTTGAATGGCTGGGTACTTGTCCCAATCCACATTCCTTGTTGTGAGTATCTGAAAGGGAGGAGTGTGGCCTGAATGCACTGTGTGCCTGATTGGCTGACTGACTGCATGAATGCCCTTCTGTATGATTGGCTGCTGAGTGTGTGCCAGCAGTGTGGATGAGAGACAGAATAGTATATCTGGGGACCTCTCACCACTAGTAATTGTTCAGAAGCGTTCAGAAGCTGAGTCTCCACTCTAAGAGTAACTGGAACTGCTGATCCTCGACGCCCAGCTGGAAGAAGAAGACTTGCTGTTGCACTTGCTTCGACCGATCTGAAAGCTGCCGAATTCGTCGAGGACTGACCCGAGAGAGGACCTGGTAAGGCGCCCTCTTCCCGTGCTCCGAGGGATCATCGAGCACCGCTACATCTTCGCCAAAGCGCCCTGGAAGTCAGACCCTCGAAAGGCTGCCGACCCGAGACGGGACCGCTGAGGAGATTGAAGTGAAGCACCCGGACATCGCCGCCGTCGAAGTCCATTGCCGTCGACCAGGGTTCGCAGGTCTGTGTAACCGCTGGAGGCCCGTCGAAGTTGTGTTGCCCAGCCGTGGGAGCCACTTGACGCCGTGCCGCCGACGACCAGAGCCGTCCGCTCCTTGCCTAAGAACAGTTGAATCGAAGGACTCCCTCGTCCGCACCGTCGGCCGCTTTATCCTGCCGGAGAAAGTCGAGGACGACCAACGCGCCGAGGCGAAACCTGCCGGTGGGTTTCCCGCCACCCGAAGACCACAAAGACTCGAACGACTCGACGCCCTTGCTGGGCCCCCATCTTCACAATCTTTGCGGTCCAGAACAATTGTCATCGAGGTGCCCCGCACGCCTCTGCCTTGCAGGATGCCAACGCTCCGTCGTCGACGAGCACCGCTTGGATCGAAGCTGCCACCTCATTGACACCATTTTACCCTGTTTGTTGTCGGACATTCGACGCCCCGTGTCTCCCGCTTGAAAGGGAAGGCATTCAAGAAGGGCCGTCAATTCCCCGCCGCCGAACGCTGAGTTCCTCGACGCTTCTCGACGCCTCTCGACGATCCGTGACTCCCGCTTGAAAGGGGGTCGCTCAAGAAGGATCTGTCGACGCCTCTTCGAAGAACTCGACTCCACCAGGTACATTGGGGGGGTAAAAACATTATAGGAGGGAATAAGACTTGCAGAACAATATATGGACTGGGCTTGTGCTATATCTTTATTTTACAGGTTGCCCAGGTGGGGGGATCGCCACACAGAACTGTGTCTAGTGGTAGGGGCCAGTATTCTGCCTATTGCTAACCATCTTATTTTCTCTCCTCTCTCTATTGCTGGTTTCACTCTATTGATCTGTGTGACATTGTTACAGTATTGTTGATGCACTTTAATGAGATCTAATACAAAGGGTGGTACCACTTTAGAATTGTATATATATTGTATATATTTGCCATTGTTGATTTTCCTAAGTACAAAGTGAGTTATTATGATAAGTGTACATAACCTTGAATATTGATTATATAAAGACTGTGTTCTAACCAATACAGTGTGTGGACATTCCTTTGTGGGGGCTTGGGGACTACACTGTACTTAAGAACCAGCCTGCATCACCTCCTGAGAAGCTAGGCCTTGATTGCTCGACCATAGCTACCGAATAGAGAATCTAGGCTGGGGTCCTCTGTGCCTCCCCTCTACCATATAGAGAGCAGAAGTACAGATCACCCCCTACCAGTCTTTACACTTATCCCCTTTTTTGCTTAGAGGAAGTGTCCAATTTAAACTACAATTTGCAAAAAGTTCTTTGTGTTTGGCCGGTCATGCGTCATGCTTCCTCATCGATTCCTCTCATTGGGGTGCAGGCAGGGGGCCTTCTCCGATGTAGGGTTTGATATCGCCGAGAAAAATCCAAGCTGTTCTGTCTGGTAGTTTCACTACAGATGGAGTGCAGTCCTCCACTGTAAAAGGACAGTTGAATCTTGGCTCGTCCCACTTTTTCCTTGTATGTTTCTTCACAAGGACGCCGAATCCAGGGAAGATGGATGGAACACGTAAACCTTGAACTTGGTCTGTTGTAGTATCTCCTTCTGTGTTCTGTGCTGCTCTGCACCCATTTCGTCGTCGCTGCAGCTGGTCTGAAATTACAGTGAGGCAAGATGTCATGTAGTTCAGATAGTTTTGCATTTCAGACCCTAAAATTTCTCCTGTTGACAGGGCATCACATCTAGCTCTATCTCGGGGTGTCAGAGGAGTTCTCATTCTTCTTCGTGTGGCGTAAGATGGTGGTCGGACCTGGGTTGGTTCTGAAGTGCGTACAGTGCCAGTGGAAGGCAGTGCAACCATCCCTTCTTTAGAGTAAGCTTCAACTTGGCTATCGTTTCCCTTAACAAGCCATTGAGCTTCTCACAGATCCCATTACCTTGTGGATGATATGCTGACGAGAACGTGTGCTTTATACCAAGCAGCAAGCTAATCTGCTCGAACACTGAGTTGACAAAGCGAGGGCCATTATCTGATCTCATGACCTCGCACACCCCCCACCTGGGGAACACTTCTCTCACAAAAAATGTGGCCGCACAGGTAGAGTCTGGGTGTGCACATGGACCTGCCTTAATCCATCTAGAGAATGGACACACCACAACAATTAAGTATCTGTACCCGTTCCATACTTGAATCATGTCGACGTGATCGACATGCTAGTGTTGAAAAGGCCCATTTGGCCTTGGGAGGACTCCTCTCATTACTTTTAATGTGTGCCCAGCCGTGAATTGCTGACAAATGATACAGTTTACCATAAAGAATGCAACGTGCTCTGCTAAATTCGGTATGAACCAGTCTTCTGCGAGCGTTGCTGCTAGGTTCTCTTTTTTCATGTGCGCCGGGTAATGTAACTGCTCCAGCGCTATTTTTAATAGGGCAACAGGCATTACTGGTTTACCAGTGCTGTCTTGTCACCACAAGCTGTCAGAGAGGTTTAAAGAACACCCTTGATGTTTCCACAGGTTCTTTTCTTCCAGTGGCACCTCCCCTTGGAGTTCCATTAGCTGTGTTTGCCCCAAATTACTGTAACTTTCAGGTGCAGTTTGTGTAACCATCATTCGCACGTTGGCATGGATATCTTCCACTTCCATGATTGTTTCGCTTTTGGATGCCATACGCTTGGCTTCCGTGTCTGCTGCTTGATTCCCACGAGAGATAAAATCTGTCCCCTTTGTGTGGGTGGTGCATTTCACGACCGCTGTGCCCACTGGGAGCTGTAGTGCCTTGATCAGCCTTTCCAATAAGGCTGCATGCTGCACTGGCGTGCCGTCTGCTCGGAGGTAGCCCCTCCTTTTCCAGCGTGCTAAGCCTGCGTGTACTGTCGACGTCACATAGGCGGAGTCACTGTAGACCGTTACTTCCTGGTCTGCGTGATTCTCAATGGCGAGTATCAACGCCAATAATTCTGCAGCCTGTGCTGAATAATGAGATGGTATTTGTGCACTAAGAAGCACTTAGTCAATAAAGACAATCTCTCCTTCTGCCAAGGCATTTTCTTTCACCCTGGGGATTTCATCATAGAATTCTTCATAATTTGCACAGTCTTGTATGGGCTCTCCTTCAGTGACTGGCTCGGCTATGAACATAGCTGGGTTTACTATCTTACATCGGACTATTTTAATCGATGGATTTGATATGATCACTTCATAAGCAGACGCTCTCTGAAATGTCAATGTGCCCTTTGGTTTCTCTAGAATGGCAAATAATGAGTACTCGAAGTACAACGTCATTGAGCAACCCATCACAATGGTTGTAGCCTTCTCTATGGTGAATGCTGCGGTAGCTAAACTTTGTCCGCATGGGAAATGACCCCTCATCACTGGGTCAAAATTCCCACTATAGTATGCCAGGGGCTTGTACCCCAACGTGGTTCTCTGCATGAGTACTGCCGTCATAACGCTGCCATTTGTGTGTGAAAATAGGTAAAATTCCTCTGCATAATTGGGGATCCCTAGAACTGGTGCTGTGCAAATGGCTCTTTTGAGTTCGCAAATCCTTTCTCCATGGTCTTAGACCATTCAATCTCTTCTTTTGTCACTTGGGCCTTCTTTAGGGCCTGAAGTAAAGGCTTAGTGTAAGAGCTGTAGTCGAAGACCCATGCCCTAACGTATTTGCATAGGCCTAGAAAGCTCTGCATCGGTTTTATCGTGTGTAGCTTAGCCGTGTTCAGTATGGCTTCAGCCCTTTCTGGGGTCACTTTCTTTCCCTCATGTGAGATCAGCTGGCCTATGTACAGCACTTCTTGTTGACAAAATTGTAACTTTTCCTTGTCAACCTTATATCCTTTCTCAGCCAGTATAGTCAATAGCTGAACAGAATCATACCTGCATTGTTCTTCTGTTGTGCTACAAATTAAGATGTCATCTACGTATTGCAGGATGACACTTTCTAGTGCGATATAGCTCAAATCCATCTGCAGGACTCTCTTAAAAATAAAAGGAGACTCACAGTACCCCTGTGGCAGCCTCGTACTTTTCAGACACATTTGTCTGAACGTGAATGATGTCAGATTTTGTGAGTCACGGTGTAACAGGATTGAGAAAAATTCATTTTTCCGGTCAATCACCATGAAATATTCTGCCTCAGCGGGTATGTTACATAGAATTGTAGACGGGTTAGGGACTAGAGGGAACTCGGCCCCAACAATATCGTTTATTGGGTGTAAATCCTGGATTAAACGCCAAGACCCTCCCTTTGATTTTTTGGTCGGATAAACCGCGGTATTGCATGACGACTCTGACGTCACTAAGATGCCCTGTTCCATCATAGCCAAATTGCCTTAAAAATCCCTTCATCTGCCTCTCTGGACATGGGATATTGTCGTGCTCTTGGGAGAATTGCTCCTGGTTTCAGTTTAATTTTTACTTCTCCAACCCCCTTCAAGAGGCCTACGTCATAGGGTCCTGTAGTCCATACTGAGACAGGCACCTTGGCTATGTTGTCATCAAAATATTCAGGACGATTTAGTGCCATCATCATTCTCTGAGGTACTTCCCTTTTAATCGTCTTTACCCAAAAGGTGAGACTCACTTCCACCATTGTCTCTCCCACATCTGTTTGCTCTTCAAACAGATTGTAATCAGTGAAGTAGGTCACTCGATATCCTTCTTCAATGGCGATTACTGTGCACCATTGTCGGCCCTCGTCGTCATAACCATCAATCAAGGCCACTCTCCCTCGCACTGCAGCCGTGTGTATCGTCAAAGGAAATACTTGTCCCTTCTCCTCATGCATCGGTATTCTGGGTCTGAATAAGAACTCATCAGGGGTTCTCATGATTTTGTTTACAAGGCTGGGCAATCCTGTCATAAGCACACACAGACCATATGCGAACATTTCTGTCTCTAATGGTATGGCCCTCAGGGCTATGTGTCCTGAGTATGCTCTAATCATTTCGCATACATTTGAGTAGTGCATTCCTGGAGTGGAACATTCTATGCCCTCCTCCGTAAATGAGAATGTCATGTTTAATTTTGTCATGAAATCTCGACCCAAAATGTTTACTGGGGTTTGCCGAGAATATGATAAAGGTACATTCATTTCATATTCTCCTATGGAGACTGGAAATGCATTTGTGAAGGGAACACGACTGGTAGCTCCTGTAAAACTCTGAGTATCTATCACCTCGCCGGAGAAGGAAAACTTGCCTTTATGTATGCACAAGTGTGTTGCACCCGTGTCAACTAAGAAGAAATATTCCTTATCTCCTATAACGACATCCACCCTTGGTTCCCTGTGAGAGTCTCGTATCACTGATAGGATAGAACACATCATTGTTCCCAGTGATCTGTCCTAGTTTATATACAAATTTGGCCCACTGTGTGCTGGTGAATTTCCCCAATTCCCATTGTTACTTCCCATTCCAGGGTTCATGGTCTGCCCCATGCCCATTGTCTGTGACAATTGCTTTGATGCCTGTTGGGATTGTCCTTGTGGAAAATTCTCCATGCTCTGAGGCTGCACACCTTGTTGCACTCCTGGTGCTTGTTGTTGCACTTTGTGATTCTGCGCAATACCCTGTTGAAAGACTGCAGGTGTTTTTGTCATATCTGTTCCTTGGTCGTTGTGCATCATGCCTTGATTTCTGCATGTGCGTGCCAAATGCCCTGTCATTCCACACAGCCAACATATTGGCGGTGGTCGGATCATTTGCCCATTTGACATATCTTGGTTAACATTTTGCATAGTTTGAAAGCCTCCTTGATTATTTTGGAAACCTCCCTGGTTGCTCTGCCATCCTCTTCCACTAAATCCTCTTCCCTTGGGATAAAACCCGTATTGCCCTGATTATTCTGCTGTGGACTAGCCACCTGCTGCATGCTTGATTCAGCTGTGCTAGTTATCATGGCTCCCTCAAGAGCATATTTTGACAATTTCTTTTGCACCAATTTCGCTTCCTCACCCTTTCGAGCGGCTTCCTTTTTGCAATTCCTTTCCTGCAGCAGTCTACAATAATGTGCGATGGTCAACTGTATTTCAGCCCAAGGCTTGGCTTCAATTCCCACCAATTTCCTGAGTTGTTTCTGCACCGGCTCGGGCATCCCTTGGCACAATATATGGTAAAACACAGGTATAGATTTCGTCCAAGATTCATGAGTCTCGAGCACCCATGTGTCTTGAAAATTCTGTATGTAAATTAACGGATCTTCAGATGCCTTAATTTTTTGCGTCATTGTAGCTCCCATATCTGAAGTATCTGGGTATAGTACTCGTAGCGCTTTCCATACTGCAACTCCACAGTTGTTAAATGGAGCTCCGTCGTGCGCAGTATTAATTGTGGTTATGCCAGGGTAGCCTGCTCGTGCCCATGCATCGTCTGCTCTCTCACCAAGTATGGCAATTAGGAGTCCCTTAATGCCCCCTATGGCTTACGTGTTTCCTCCTGTCATTTTTTCTAACTCATGTATCCACTTTCCGGCTCCCGATGTCAGCATTGACAGCTAGTTTTTTAAATTTTCTCGATCCATGTGTGGCCATGGAATATATTGCGGTCTTACTCCCCCCTTCTTGAGCAACGGAAATTGGGATGCATAGCCCTCTCTTTCTTGTCTCATTGTTCTTCTGTCTAGTGCAGGGGTAATATTCCCGCATCACCATCTGCCTGGCAATGTCCTGAGCCTGTCTATATAGGGCGGTGATGACACCCCCCTCTGACCATGAGATACTTCTTCATGTCGGTCAGACTGTGTGGCTGACTCTGATACCCTTGGTGCAGACTCGCTAGTGTCTGACCATCATATTCCTTTTTCCCTTGGGAGTCGTCTTTCGCTCGGTCTCTCTTCGTCATTTTCCTTGCACTCTTCCCTTTCTGAGCCGGACATTGTCTGTCCCCAACTAGTGCCTCTCCTTGTGTCCTCCTTACTCCTACCTATTACT
Organism: Ambystoma mexicanum; assembly: GCF_040938575.1. Taxonomy (NCBI): domain Eukaryota; kingdom Metazoa; phylum Chordata; class Amphibia; order Caudata; family Ambystomatidae; genus Ambystoma; species Ambystoma mexicanum. The sequence continues at coordinate 726,080,126 of NC_090937.1, read as the reverse complement.
AATCTATCCAGGGATAGGTCTCTATTCCCACTACTTCGGCAGACACCCTCAGTGTTGTACAGCAGAGTGCTCTCCAGGCGCTGTTATTCCTCCTCCCCCTGGGGAGGGTATATTTTGTCGATCGTTTCTCCAATGCTTCTGGTGTCGAAGTCATCTTCCCTATTTGCCCTAGACGTGCCTGGTACTGAATCGTACGCAGGAAAGAATTCTTCTATATCTTCCCAATCTATTACTGGATCAGGTTTTTTAACCTCTCTCCCCAGTTATTCAAGATCGCGTGCTCTCTGTCTTCGCTTACGTTCTATAGCATCATCAAATTCTTTGCGTTTCCTTGCCTCTTCTCTGACCCTATCTTCTTCCTTTCTCTTTTCATTACTACGTTCATCTGCCCTTCGAATTTCCTCATCTCTTCGTCTCTTTATTCCTTTCTCACATATCCTTTGCTCTTCCTCTAACCTCTGCTGTTTCTGTCTGTCTTGATCATTGGCTGCTCTTGGGTTGCGATCGAGCTGTCTCTCTTGCTCTTCTTGATATAGCTGTTCTCTCCTGTGTCTGTTTTTCTTTCTTATTCTTTCGTCTCTTAACTCCTTCTCTTTTCCCTTTCCCTGTACATCCTCTATCCCTTCCCTTGGTTTTGCGTCATCAATGCCTCTGCCATTAAGTTTCAATTAAATTTGCCCTCCCATCTATTTGTCTTTTCCGAATGCTATCTCATCAGTTCTATCTTCATTTCCCTTCCATCTCTTCCCTTCTCTCTCTTTGTCGAGAGATGCACTTGTCTGTGACTGATCTCTTCTTTCGTCATCGCGTCTCTCCTTGTCCCGTGGGACTACGGAGGTAATATCCTTATCCTTATCTTTCCCTTGATTTTCGTCACTACTTTGCGTAGGTGACTCGTATGCGGGGTTGCTATACCCAGTGGATGCTTTGAGCTCTCTCAGCGGGTATAATCCCTCGTCTTTACTTTCTTCAACTTTCATTTTGGATGGGGTAGGTGGCGCGGTAGGTGTCTCACCCCCCTCTGTGCATACATTAAGTATACAATCTGTTCGCAGCTCTTCCTCCTTTCCCTGCTCATACAGTTTCCAAAGCTCCAGGGCAGCGAGGCATTTTTCTAGCTTTTTGCCCATGTATGTGGCATGCAAATATGTCATCATGTGTTGTAAGACAGCTTTAGATAATGACCCACCTTGTGGCCATGTGCGCAGTCCCTTTAACCCACTCTGTACTATATTTCTTTAGTTTGCGTGCGTATTTCAGCAACTGTTTGCATAAGTGAGTCAATGGAGTTTTATCCTCCATTCTTTAAATCTGTTCCCTTTCCTCGTATATAACACTGGTCAACACTTTTGCGTGTCTTAAACAGTTCCAACAATATGAGCAAGCATCAAACACCGGAAGCTCCAATCCAAATTGTCACAAAACATTATACCTCCAGATTTGCTCAAAAAACATCATTTCATATGCCATTTTATCTCAGCTATTAAATCGCATAAAATTTAAATCAGTCTTCTCTAAGATTTATGTTTTACATATGACGTCACAACAAAAAACATGTAAGACAGACGCTTGACAGACTAGACGGACACCAGCTGGTCACAGTTATCTCTGCCTCTAATCATTACCCCTTCATGAAGTCTAAACATACCCCTTTCACGATGTCTTTAACTGTCGTGGTAGTCTAATCGTTCCCCTTTAGCTGGGACTCTGGGTACATGTTTCTTCTAGCCGCTTGTATTAAAAGCATAGGAATAAGGCGAATCCTCTCACTTCTCGGGTGTCTGCCCCAGTAACCTCTCTCTTCTCGGGTGTCCTCCTCGGTAACCTTTATTTATTTAATTATTCCCAGGTCATTATCCCATTATATACATATATATATACAGTCTTCTCTACTTCAAACAATTTTTAGTTTTTTCCCGCCTCCCTCCGTTACCTTTTCCCGTTACTTGTTCTAGAGCATTCACTTTTGCCAGAACATTATTTTTTTCACTCACCGTTCGCATGGTTCTTCTCTGGACCCGCCTTCGTTACCGCCTTCTTCCGTTTTTTGCCCGTTCAGCTGCCCGTAGGAATGGGAAGGGATGCGTGCAGAATACGGGTCCCTTCAGGCCCTGTCTGCAGTCTCTTTACACTACCACTGTCTACGGGGAGCTTCACGGTCTACTCAGCCGGATGGCAAAGGACTCATGATATTGCCGAAGACCTAGAGTTACTTTATGTCGACGGTCAATAGGTGTCTTATTCAAATCAATAATCGATAATTGACAACCATCCCCAGCTACCAAGTGTACTCAGGAGACCCCCGGCCGGCCCATAGAGCTGAGGTTTGCTCCGAAGTACTTTAAGACGAGATAGCTGCACCTTGAGCTGGATGGGGGTGCAGATTTATTACTCCAACACCAATCAATAAGGACAACTCAATGGTTTGGCAAAGGAAGTCCATTTAATGACAAGTTCAAAAAACGGGGAGTTATGGCAATCAGCAGTGATGCAATAGTCCGTCTCGCTTCAACTCCAACGAACTTTATACAAACAGTGACATTTATACTCAAAACTCATCATAATTGTCGTGTTACACTTAAAAGTTAACATGCAATTCTATTGGCTAGGAATAGGTAACTTTAATATAGGTACTATAACTGTATATGGTAACAGAGTGAGGGGATTGGGTAAATACTGTCAGGTGGGCGTCTAAACCCTTCCTTCAAAAATTACTACTGTAGACGTCACTAAAAGTACGACGTCCCATTGGTTCTAACTATAGGACCCTAGATTATTTGGTCCATTGTGATTGGGTTGGCGCCAACCCCATGCATAAATGTCCACTTTACTTAGCAGCATGCAGAATGGGCAGCCAGGTGCGGGGTGCCCCTCAACTACCCGGCCTTCCGCCAATTAAGGTTACAATCAGTCATCACTTCAACAACTATGTGTCAATTATGTTACTGCGGTTGGCCTTGAAACTGCATCTTCTTTCTAGGAAAGTTCTGATATCTCTTCCTGGGCAGATGCCAAGCGTAGGTGTGAACTCGTGCTTCTCCTCGCTCGGATGGTCATGTGATGCAGACACCGTGAATTTGCCTAGTTTCTCTCAATTTGTGCATTTAATTCTTATTCGGCTTGCCACCTGCCTACGCTTCCTTATCTTGACCTTTCAAAGACAGGATATTCTGTTCTTAAGTTTCAATTAGATGTAGCTACTGTTCGTTCCTTCTATTGGTATGACCTTGGCTCTACTGGCACAAGTTGCATCTGCTGAGTTTCGATTCAGCCGTCTCTTCTCATTTTGCTAGAATATGAATCTGTACAGGCGTTAGCTGGTTGAATATCTTCATCCAGGTGGATGCTTAAGCTTCTTTGTGTTTCGACATCGTTCTCTTCCTTTGGGTTCACGATATCTTTATTCATGGTGTTTCGTCTCTGTGTGTCATTTTTTAGTTGTCATTTCTTCTATCTGTGAGTCTGTCCGGGCTCTTGTGACATCACCATTCATCTTCCATGAAGGCCTTTTTGGTTTCTTCCGGGACGGTACTTAGGCAATCTTCATTTGTTGGTAGGGTTTCTAAATGGATACCTTACTGTCCATGGTTGTCTGGGTATTGGTATTTCAATAGGTGTTGCTCTTCTGATGGGTAGTGGGCAGAGCCCTACTGCGGCTCTCTGCTGGTTTATTTGCTCATCATACGTCACATATTTTGGTGTGAACGTTCCTGGTTCTTCAAAATGGGCGATTGGAGTGCAGGCTTTATTTGGGACCTCCTATACATCTTCTGTTTCATCTTCCATCTTGATATGCAGGTTCGTTAGCAGCATTATGGCCTCTGTCAAGGTCCTGTTCCCGTCATCCTGAGACGGTCTGAATTTGCAACATGATTCTCCGTTTCTGGCACAAACACCTCCATCCATGCTGTGATCATGTCCAGGACATACCTTTTCTGAAGAGTCATCAGTCTTATGGCTCTCAATTGTTCTTTGATAGTGTTGAATCCCTTTATGATATTGTCGATCATCTGCTGGAGCTCCCAGCAAGTGATTTGCAACCACTTCGCATTTGCCATCATCTGGATCCCTGGCATAAAGGTAGTTGTGAATACTGCAGCAGTTTGATTGAACAACCTGTGTACATACGGAATAGAGTTGAAGGTTTCTATTGATTTAGCTGAAACATTATTCTCCCTCTTTGTCCGATTGAGAAACTCAAATGATCTCCTCTTTCTCAGAAGAGCATCTACTTTTGGAAACTCTCCAATGTTCAGGCTGCATTTTGGAATCACCAATGCTGGTACATGAATAAGTACTATGGAACACAGCCCTCCCCAGTCTTTGGGTAACTTCACGTAAGCTCTGGATCCACAGGCCCAGTAGTGATCTATTATAACTACTGTTCCATCCTTCATGCCTGGTACAACAAAAATTCGGCCACACTGCTGATTAATTCCAACCTTTCTCGTGCCATTGTTTTTGAAAAACAAGGATACATTTGCTAAAAGCACTATCTGCAAAGGCCCTCCGTTATCATTGACCCACGTCAGCAATTTCACAATCTTTGACCAATGATGCTTGCATTCATTCTCTGCATGCCACTCAATTGCTTCAGTTCGTCTGGTTAGGGCTGGCGCTTTGCACACAATCAGGCCTTCCGCCCATATTTCTGGAGTCAACACTGTTCCCTTGATTTGCAGCTGACCTCTCTCCTTGCATCAGCGCATTTCTTCATAGCTTGTCCCTTCACAAATGAACATTTTGTTTTCTTCCCTTCTGATTCCTACTACATTAATTCTAGGCTGTTGATATCTTATCACTTGATTCCTTGCCTCCATCTTCTCCTTTGTCTTTAAATCTTGCAGATAGTTATCTTCTCTTGGAGATGTCTTCTTAGTCACCCATACCAAGGGAGCTGTTCGACCCTGGAACTGACCTCTCCTATGGCAGAGTGCAAGGTGCTTCAGGCAATGAGCTTTTTGAACTGCTACTTCTATAGCTATAAATATCTTGGAAGTTCCCATAGCATAAGGTATGAGAGCACAAACATAGCAACTCTCCTTGGACGTCTCTCTCCTACCTTTTTCATGTGCTGATACCACATGTTATTCCCCAACTGTGCTGTACTGTCCAAATAATGATTTTATTCATAATGATCTTCCCTTATGCTTCTCCTGTGTCTCCCTTTCATACAATGAGTGCTTGGATAGCAATCAAGAAGTATATCAGCAATAGGCCTTCCTACAGGTAGAATCATTGTAACACTTGTCATAGAAATGAGCAGCCTCACACAAGCCACTGCTGTGTGAAAAATCACAAATAGCCTTGGTCTTTCGGTAACAGACAATTCTACCTGAGTCACTGGAGTGGGAAGAATCAAAGGTATTTCTACTTTGTTTGGACCAATAAAAACAGTATGGAGCAAAGAATTAGGAAAACAACAATATATGCTGTGCATATATTAGGCCTCTTTATGCCTCAATACATTAATCCCCACTATCTACGATTCTCCACATGTTGTGAGTTTGCTCACTTTCCAAAACTGTACCATTCTCAACAGTCCTCATTGTGCCTGTGTACTATTTTAAGGAAGAAAAAAATCTGTTGAATGGTCAGTTAACTGTAGGATTGTTTTCACTATCACCACAAGCAGCCTCCTGATCGCAGGACCATTTTTAGGAACATGCAGGAAAGTGTGTATATCAACACTGCCCCCAAAAAGAGCAGGACAAGCTCAAAGAATGAAAACGAAGACAGCGAGAAGGAGCCTATGGGCATTGGTATCTGCCAAGACCATTGATTTAACTAAAAAGAAACTCAGTAAGGAACGAGTCTGGAAAGTGCTCACGTTTCCAGTTGTCAAATTCGAACTCCAGGTTTGGCATATTTAGCACGTCAACACTCTCTAAAGTCCAATTCAAAAGATTCCTGTGACTCAAGAACTGAGTTTGCCCTCCTGCTACAATATCTATAAAGAGTCTCCGGTGTGAGCCACAGTCCAAATGCACACTTGCGTTTATTTAATCAGCAACCATAGCGGCCTTCTACCTCATCATCGATCGAGTCTGCACATGCTGAACCTATTCTTCTAGTCTTGCTTCTAAATTGCTAGTTGTGGGTGCTGTGGCCTCGCCAGTGTATTGATTTACGTCATTAAGATGTATCCAAGCTCTCCTTTCCTGGACATTTACTGCTGATGGAGTAATATTCTCCACGATATAAAGTACAGAAAAACGCAGCTCATGCCACTTCCTCGCGAAATTCTGAATTAGGATTGCATCTCCAATAAAAACTCTAGGTACATGTAGTAATTCCGAAGTTCCGGTTGCTGGATGGTCATCATCTGTGTTCTGAAACTGAACCCCTTGGCATTTGAGTTGATTTGAGATACTAGCGGTCATACACGTCAAATAAGCACGTAACTCATTTTTGAACATTTTTGCAGTCTTCTGGGCATCAATTCTGCTCCTTGCTGGAGGAGCCAAAGGCATTCTCATATGCCTCCCTGTTACTAACTCGTTGGGTGTAAGACGGTGGTCCGGCCCAGGCTGATTTCTTAATGCATATAATGCAAGGGGCAGGCAAAACAGCCATCCCTTCTTCAGTGTCAATTTGAGTTTTGCAATTCTCTCTTTAAGAAGACTGTTGAGTTTCTCACACATCCCATTCACTTGCAGTGATAAGCAGAAGAAAACTTGTGCTTAATGTTCAATAGTAGGCTAATCTGTTCAAATACTTCATTAACAAAATGGGTCCCATTATCAGATCTCAGCATCTCACACACTCCCCATCTGGGAAAGACTTCTTGAACTAAAAACTTAGCCGTGCAAGTGGAATCAGAGTGTGTACAAGGACCTGCTTCGATCCACCTGGAAAAGGGACACACGACCACTATCATATACCTGTATCCACTACATACTTGCAGCATGTCAACATAATCGACATGGAAATGCTGAAAAGGACCATTCGGTCGAGGAATCACTCCTCTGATCATTGACAGTGTATGCCCAGCAGTAACCTTTGACATATCATGCAATTTACTATATAAAATGCAACGTGTTCTAACAGGTTTGGTACGAAACAGTCCTCCGCAATAGCTGCTGCGAGGCTTTCCCTAGTTACTTGCGTATGGTAGTGCAGCTGTTCAAGCGCTACCCTTAACAATGCTACTGGCATCACTGGCTTTCCAGTGCTCTCCTGTCGCCATAATGCTTCAGAGGGGGACAAAGAGCACCCCCTTCATTTCCACAATACGTGCTCTTCCTGTGGTGCACTACCTTGAACTTCCATCAACTGTGTTCTTGATAAATGATTAAACCCTTCATTTACTGTCATAATCATGACTACTTTTTACTTTACATCTGGAACATCAAAACCTGAAATATCTGGTGAATGTGCAACCCTCTTGGCCGCTACGTCTGCGTTCCCGTGAGAGTTAAAGTCAGTTTGCTTAGTATGTACTGCGCATTTAAATATTGCAATGGCTACTGGGAGTTGTAGTGCCTTACTAAGCCTGTCCAATAATGCTGCGCGTTGCACTGGAGTGCCATCCGCTCGGCGGTAGCCCCTCCTCTTCCAACGTGCTAGCCCTGCATGTACGGTTGATGTCACATAGGCAGAGTCACTGTACACCATCACTTAAGGCCATTCCTTTGTGTTTCTCGAGCGTGACAATAAGCTCTACCAATTCTGCTGCTTGTGCTGAAAAGTTAGACAGTAATCATGCATTTGCTACCACTGCAAATTCCCCATTCTCTCTGTGCCTTACTACAGCTGCACCTGAACGCCTTTCCCCATTCGTGTGATCAATTTTTGAAGACCCATCAATAAAGAGAATTTCCCCTCCAGACAGCGCATTTTCTTTTACACACGGTATGTTGTCATAGAATTCCTCATAACTAGCACAGTCATGCACATGCTCACCCTTTACCATGAGCTCAGCTACAAATGTGGCAGGGTTCACTATTTTACAATGGACTATTTTGATTGTTGGATTCAATGTAACCACCTCATACACAGAAGCTCTCTGAGATGTCAGTGTACCCTTAGGTTTTTCCAAAATGGCAAACAAAGCATGCTCTACAAAAAGTGTCATGGAACATCCCATCACAATACTTCTCTATTGGGAACGCGACTGCTGCCAGCGACTGTTCACAAGGAAAGTGTCCTCTCATAACTGGATCTAGAATTCCACTGTAATATGCCAGGGGTTTGTACCCCATTGTAGTCCTCTGTGTAAGAACTTCTGTCATGACTGTCCCATTCATTTGTGAAAATAAACAGAACTCCTCAGCATAGTTGGAAATCTCTAAAACTGGAGCTGTACAAATTGCTTTCTTCTGTTCCTCAAACCTTTCCTCCATTTCCTCAGTCCACTCTATTTTTTCCTTGTTCACCTGTGCTTTAGAGCCTGCAAAAGGGGTTTTGTGTACGAACTATAATCAAACACCTACGCTCTAATGTAGTTGCGTAATCCCCAAAATGGTTGCATCTGTTTTATCGCGTGCAGTTTTGCTGCTTTCATATTTGCCTCAGCTATTTCAGGTGTGACCCTCTTTCCCTCATGTAAGATCAACTGGCCTATATACAACACTTCTTCTTGACAATATTGAAACTTTTCTTTGTCTACCTTATATCCCTTGTCTGCTAGGATAGTCATTAACTGAATTGAGTCTTGGCTGCACTCATCTTCTGTCGTGCTACAAACCAACATATCATCTACGTATTGTATCACAACGCCTTTCAAATCAATATTGCCTAAGTCCATCTGGAGGACTCTATTAAAGATGTATGGAGGCTCGCAGTACCTTTGAGGCAAACAAGTGCTTTTCACTCTAGTATGGTGAAACGTAAACAACGTCTGGTCGTGGGAGTCCTTATGCAACGTGATTGAGAAAAATGCTTTTTTAAAGTCACCGTAAAATATCGTGCTTCTCCTGGGATACTGGGATACTACATAGTATTGTTGCCAGATTCGGAACTAAAGGAAACTCAGCCTCTACAATCTGATTAATCGGTGTCATATCTTGTAGGAATCTTCACGACCCTCCCTTCATTTTTTTATCAGATAAACCGTGGTATTACACAGTGCCTTTGACATCACTAAGATATGTTGTTCTTTCAGGGCTGAAATAGTCTTAAAAATACTCTCATCTTCGAGACATGGGATACTGTCTTGTTCGAGGTAAAATTGCTCCTGGCTTCAGCTTAATCTTAACCTCCCCTACCTCCTTCGATAGGCCTACATCATAGGGGCCTGTAGTCTATAAAGAGTTTGGCACTTTTTCCAAATCTCATTGAAAAATGCTGGGCGTTGCCGCACTATCACCATTCACCGTGAGATCTCTCTTTTCTCTATTCTAATCCAATATGTAATGCTCATCTTGAATATTACCTCATCGTCTGATGGATCATCTCCAAACATATCCTCATCAGTGACGTCAATCTATACCCTTCCCCAATAGCAATTATTGTTCTCCATGGCTTGCCTTCATCATCTGTCCCTTCAAGCATGGCCATTTCCCCTCATATTATAGCTGCATTTAACTCTAGGGGAATAATATGTCCCCTTCCTCGTCCATAGGTATCTGTGGCCTGAACAAAAAATCATCAGCTATTCTCATAATCATTCCTACTAATCGAGGCAGCCATGTCAACAGAATGCATACCCCATAAAGAAAAACTTCTGGCTTTGGTGTCACTCCTTGCTGAGCCATTTTCCCTGTAAATGCCAATATAAATTCACCCACATTCATATAATGTATCCCTGGCGTAGAACACACTATGCCTTCATCAGTAAAAGAAATCATCATGTTAAGCTTTGTCATTAAACCTCATCCTAGAATGTTAACCAGTGTCTGGCTTGAATACAATAATGAAACAGACATGTCACACTCTCCGATGGAGGGTGGTAATTCGTCAGTGAAAGGAACTTGACTCGTAGTTCCAGAGAATACCTGAGCATTCATGGAATTTCCCAACATTAGGTTTTTTCCCTCTCGTATACATGAACAAGAAGCCCCAGAGTCTGCTAAAAAAGAAAAAGACTTGCCTCCTATCTTCACATCAACGCTTGGTTCCTCTTGGGGGTTTGGTGTCACTGATAGTACTAAACACATCAAGTCACCCTGTGAGCCATCCTATTGTGGATACATACATATCCCTTTACCTGTGAAAGGACTTCCTCCTACCACATTGACACCCCCTACTCTAGGTGTCAATAACTGTCCTGTGTTTGCATTCTGCTGTATCTGCATGGGCGCTTACTGCAACTGTCCTTGCGGTGGATTCAATGGTGCTGGCTCTGGTTGCAATGCCTGTTTCATTTACGGTGCTTGTGCTTGATACACTGTCTGATCTTGGGCAAACCCGTCCCTAGCTTGTGAGCTATATGCTGGAGGATAAGCTGTCCCCCTCTTGAGAATTTCCCATTCTGTACATACACTTGGCTTCCACACATGCGCCCAATGTGCTCTGTCATCCCACAAGTCCAACACACAGGAGGAGCTCTTCTGATTTGTCTCCTTTGGTTAAATCCTCCTTGTGCATTCTGATTATCATTCTGCATATTCTGAAAACCACCTTGATTATTCTGAAAACCACCCCTTCCTCTGTAGCCTATTCCTCTGCCTCGTGGCATAAACCCATTCCCTCCTTGATCCATTTGGCGTTGATTATTTTCCTGTGCTGTAGCCACTACTTGCTGTATTCCCAATCCTTCTCCACTCGTCAACACCGCCCCTTTTATGGCATACTTTGACACAATATCTGCTGAACTAACTTGGCTTCCTCAGGTTTCCTGGCATCTTCCCTCTTCCTATTTTTCTCTTGCAACAGCTGACATTGATGCACTCTGGTCAACTGTATTTCTGCCCATGGCCTTGCTTCCATTCCCACTAACTTCTTGAGCTGTCTCAAGCAATCCCTTACATAAAATGTGGTAAAATATTGCCACTGTCTTTCCCCACGGTTCCAACGTTTCAAGTGTCCACCATTCCTGAATGCATTGAATGTAAGCAAGCAGATCTTCATCTTCTTTCATCTTACGTGCCATAATTGCACCCATGTCTAACGTGTCAGGATACTGTACCTTAAGCGCTCTCCAGACATCTGCTATGCAATTGTTAAATGGCGCTCCACTGTGCGCTGTGTTCTGTGCCGTAACACTTGAATAGCCTGCTTTCATCCAAATGTCATCAGCCCTTTCCCCAAGAATGGCTGCTAGGAGACCCTTAATGTCCTCTATTGCTAAAGTATTTCCCCCTGTCATTTTCTCCAGCTCATAAATCCGTTTCCCTGCATGCACCATTAAACTGGGAAGTTTATATCTTAAGTTATCCTTATCCATTTGTAGCCATGGAATATACTGTGGTCGGGTCCCTCTTTTCTCCAATAAAGGGAACTGCATGAACCCAAATCCACAATCGGCTCCCATTGTCTGCCTATCCATAGTGGGGACAATGCTTCTTGATAATCTTCTACCTGCCATTTCCTCAGCCTGCTCACATATGGCGGTGACTCTACCTTGTCGCTATGCGATTGTCCTTTAGGATGCTCTGGATATGCTATAGGATCTGGCGTCCTATCCTTAGGTTGCTCTAAATTAGACCATACTACTTCCTTGTCGGTCTGCAGACATCCCTCGGGACTGCATGCACTTCCTCACTCCTCCCCACGGAATGTTTCTCTCACTTCGTCTGACGTATCTATCCTCTAGCTAGTATGGCTTTCATCCCCTTCACCCTGATTTAAAGTCAGCCTGTCTAAGGACAAGGTTCTATGTTTGAGACTGAATGGGTCTCTTTCTTTGCTTTCCAATTCACTAGCTTCTCTTAAGTCTTAATAGGCCTTATCGATCCTGTTTCTGATGTTCCCTACGTCAAAATTCTCTTCTAGTGCTACTCTAGAAGGCCCTAACTTTGCTCCCTGTGTCTCCTTTTTCATTCCATTTCTTCGTCTAACTCTCTTTGCTTTCTCGTGTCCCATCTAACTCTTTTCTCTTATTATCTTTTTTCCTACCTCTTTCATTCACTCTTTGTTCTTCCTATTCCCTTCGTTTCTGCATCCTTTTATCCCTTAATTTCTGCACTTCTTCTTCTTCTCTCTTCCTTTCTTGCCTGTCTGATTCTCCGATTGCTCTCTGCCTGTTAACATACTTTCTTTGCTCCTCCGCCTTTTCTTCCTTCTTTTGCTGTTTCTCCTGATACATCTGTTCTCGCTTTTGTCTATTCTTTCTCTTATGTTCATCCTCTCTCAGTCTCTTTTCTTGTTCCCTGTCTTTTTTATCCTGTTTGTCTTGATCTTCACTTTGCCTGACTACCTCAATACTTTTCCCATCGAGCTTGAGCAATATTTGTCCTCCCATCCATTCGTTCTGTATGAGCGTTACCTCGTCAGCTCTATCCTTCTCTCCTTTCCATCGCTTAATCTCTCGTTCTATGTCTGTGGTTACATTCGATTGTTCGCTTTTCTCCTCCTTGTTCTGCAAGATCTTAAAGATCTCCTCCTTTCTTCTAGTCTCTTCTAGACTATCGTCACTGCTATAAGCAGGTGGTTCATTTTTCCGATTACTATACGCTGTCGCTGCTTTTCGTTCCTTTAAAGGATCTAACCCTACATCTTCTGTACTATTGCTGTTTATTTCCGGTGAGGTAAGGGGAGCAGAAGGCCCAACACCTTCCTCCTCATGCTGGCTAAGCATCCATTCCTCAGGCGGTGGGTCTACCCACTTCTGCTGATGCGTTTTCCAGAGCTCTAGAATAACTAACCGCTTCTCCAATTCCTTCCCCGTGCACGCAGCGTGCAAGTATGTGGTCATGTGTTGCAATACCGCTTTTGACAGTGATCCCCCTTGCGGCCATGGCATGAACATTTTGTCTGCTGCGCCCTTTACCCATTCCACACTGTACTGTTTGAGCTTAGGCATATGCTTTGGCAGCTTTTTACACAGGTGCCTCAGTGGAGTAACTTCTCCCATTGTGACTAGTCTCAATTGACTGTCAATACTTATAAGTGTTTACACAGATACGTTTCAGAAAAAACAAAAAATATGAGCACGCTCCAACCTTCAACGCTCAAAGCCTTTATTTCTCAATTATCTCAAGCTACCTTCCGGTCGGCGCCGACAATGACTCGAAATAGCAATAACATTTTATCTTTACTTCAACTTTACACTGCTTATTGTTGTTGCTCTTTGACACCACTTTTCATTTACAAAATACACTACATACAGATAGACGGATTAATCGACTTTTCACATATATAGCATGGTACTCCTTTTCACCTAGCCCCTAAAATGCTATGATTAGAGTTTGAGTCATTCCCTATCATAAACCTGTTTATGTGCCGCCTATTTATACCCCGATTGGGGTTTGAGATGACTCTTTCTAAACCTGTCTTGAGGTAGGAAACCAGACTCTTAAAACCCTCTTCGTTTTACTTTAAACGCTCTTCGTTATACTTTAAATGCTCTTTGTTATATTTTAAAGAACCCTCTGTTACTTTTCTACGTTATCACAATCCCATCCCCTTACTTTGCCATTGCCCTTAGTCTACTCACCATTCACTCTACAGCTCGAGGCCTTCAGTATCGTCCCCTCTCGTCCAATCAGCCACTTGTGCCTTCCGTCCGCGAAGTGCCTGTGGAAACCAGGAGGGATTTCATCAAAGAAAGACCCTTCCTACCTATATCGATTTTCTTGTAAGTGTTCTATATCGGCCTCTCTCCACAGGAAACCCTGCGATCTTCTGGCTAGATGGCGTAGGGCGTCCGATTATCCAAAATACTGGAAACCTACTAATCAATGGGTCTTTTAAACTATCCAATCTCTGCCACCATGTGAACCTGTAGGCCCTTTAAGTGAGGTAACGCTTTGTTGGATGGATGGGGATGCAGAATTTATTCTCACACCAATAATAAGACTGACGCAGGAAGTAGGCAAAACTTAGCTGTTTTATTAGCAATTGTCTAAAACAGGGAGTACAACAGACATCAATGGACGTCTCTCAGCATATCTCGAAGCAGTTCATAAAAAGCAATACTTTTATAACAAAAATGTGTCATCACTGACGTCATAATACGTGGCAAACTAAGAAAACCTAAGGATTGAGGTTGGTCTATGGGGAACATCTAGTATACTTTCTATGGGGGATAGGATTGTGATTGGGTCTCTCTAGTCAGGTGCACAACTATGCCCACACCTAGTTCAAGTCATCTTCATTGTCATCAAATACACAACGTTTCATTGGCTCTTAAACTATTGGGCTCTTTGCTACATGGCCCTCTACAACTGGTTGGCACGCTTGTACCCTTCTGGAATACTCCACTCACTAGCAGCACGCAAGCTGGTACCCCAGGTGCTGGTGGGTGTACTTGACTATGCCTCCTCACCCAATGACCCCAACATCCATCATCACTCCAGCTGTCTGCCATTTGAATTGACTTTGAACCCGGCCTTGCAAAGTATCACTGCTCCTGAGAATAGAAGGGAGTGTGAGCATGGTCTTATCTTCAAGTCCTCGATTCTTACAGCTCAAGGCTCGTTGGTGCCCCGAAGGATGGACAAGCATGCTTAGCCTGCTGCCCGGAACCCATTCAAGAGGCTCATTACCCTCTTTTCTCTCAGGATACGCTGCTTTTCAGCTCTGTTCCATAGGCAATGGAAACTGCCATGGAAACGGGCTGTTGCCACTGCTGCAGTTTCTTGCAGCGGACCAGGATTACGTTTCCCATCTCACCCGTACCGTGTCACTGCTGTCTCCAATGGGAATACAGAGGCTCACTTTGAAACAATTAAAACTCTGTGAAGGACGCGGAACGCTGCTTCCACTTGAAGTTGATTCCGGTGTTACTGGTGAAGTTCCGCCTTCATTCCTTTCTGATTCCTATTTGTGTACCAGACCTTCCTTCTGCTTCTAATGGACTGGCTTTGATTACGTTTTTGCTGTACTGAAACGTCCATGTACCAGACCTCCCTTCTGCTTCTAATGGACTGACTTCGATTATGTTTTTGCTGTAGTGAAAGGTCTGTGTACCAGACCCCTCCTTCTGCTTCTAATGGACTGCCCTTTTGATTACGCTTTTGCTGTCCTGAACCTCTGTGTACCTGATTTCCTGCCTGCTTACACGGTCAGCCTTTGGATCACGCCTTGCTGGAACTAAACAATAGCAAGTACTATCCTACTCTTGTTTGTTGCCTCTTACTGAACTAATTTGCTCCCACCTAATATTCTGTGTTGTGAGGATCTATTGACTGTACCCTGTGTCTCATTATTTCTACCCTGCATTTGTGTCTTGGAGGACTCCGAGCTGTACGTGCACCTTTGGGGACGCTTTGTTGTAACGTGCACCGTTCCAACACTAGTGCCCTCCTCGTTCCATCGGGCTAGACCCTGTACTAACCTTCCCCCTTTGTTATTTTATCCATTCGTTGTGGTCCTATCCTGTTCAATTTACCGTTCCATAACAACACGGTAAGAACTCATATACTGGCTTTGGATTATTATTACTCCAATCCCCCCGACTCCTTTATTTTTGTTGTTCTTCTCTCCCAGTAGTCAGGCAGCTAACCTTCCTCTCTTCTATAGCATAACTAGGGCGAGGGTATCTTAGAAGAAGAACAAGCCTCCACAGTTCAGGTATATCCTAGTCATATCCTTTGTACTTAGCCATTACCATCATCTAAAGTAATAAACAGTGTTTATTCTTTGCAGTTGGTGGTCATAGCGGTGCATGCTCCCGGTCTATTAAGTGATTGGCCACCCTTGCCTGTCTAGTTAGATCAGTCATGGAGCACATCATTGAAAAGAGTTCTATCCCTCAACAGAGAGGAGGCCCTGGTTTAGGTCTAACCAGGGCTCTACAATCAAGTCAGGTATGGGTGCCTTCGGTATCATCAGGCATTCCATCCGGTGAGTGACATTGATGCAGCTTGCCCAAAGTCTATTTCCATCTACCCATGTGACCGGAGACAGTGGTTTAGCTCCTTCTTCGTATTTAATACTATTAAATGAATAAAACTTGCCACTCATAGTGTTTTTTCCATTGCACCTCAACACAAGGTCACCTCGCTTCTCACGTTCAGTGTATCTTCTTAAATAGACATCTAGTTGCTTGGCAGCCTCAACCCTTGACACTGGGCCAGACAAGCTTTCTCGATTCTTCCTTCAGTGTCAACTGCTTTTCTCTGCTGCACCACACTTTTTATACCATTTTGCTCATGAGGTCCTAGTTTGCTTAAAATGCGACGTGGAACATCCAGATTCTATACTTATATATATATTGGTGGCACCGCCTGAAGTCTATTCAATACATATAGCCAGCCTTCATGATTACTTAGTCTACTTGTGTTTCAGCATCCTTACAATTAAAAAATGGCCTGCATTTTCTTCAGGGCTCTTTGCACGCACAATCTTCATTCCGCATCTGAAATGTTACTCAATTCTTTACTTTGTCATCAGATTTTCTAAGGTCTATATACTTTCTTCCTTGGCATCCCTTCTTGGTTTGTCATCTCTGCTTCATGTGACGTCACCAGTCTTCTCTTTTATTAATCTTCACACTTCTTCAGGAATTTCCCCTAAGAGACTGCTATCTCTTCGTGGATACATAATGTATGGTTTTCTCAATGGATACCTTGTTTCGAGGATTCTTCATGGTACAGGGATCATTACTGACATTGTACATGTCACAATTTCCGTTTTCTAACATATAGGCAAAATAGGGGCAGGATTTCCGGTAGAGACACTTGGCTCCTCCTCTATACCGCCACCAGCAAAGTGTAACAGTGGAGATGCAAATCCATGGGGCCTTGAAATGCTGTTCAGGCTGCCCATGGCCAGCGGCGTTTGATGTACCCACAGCTGTCAGGTGTCAGCTACACATGACAGGGGAAGGCGGCGCTGGTAGGCTGTGTCCTCCCAGAGTACATGACAATTTTTCTGCTGTGCAGTGAGCGTGGAAAATATGTGCGGGAATGGCCCCACATATTTTCCAGAGGTTTATTTCCCATTATTCATTGTTTTTAAGTAAACAAAAAACAAAAAGCCCAGGCGAGCGCACTCTCAGTTTGAGGATGGTCAAATTCCTCACATGCCCCCCAGTCTCAACATGTGAACCACCACCCTACTGAGGGTCTGGTTGATCATCAAGGCAAAAGTACCGGCTGAGGCCATCTGCATTTCCATGATGGGAGCCTGGCTTGTGCTGGATGTCCATATATATTCCCTGTAGGGATATGGCCCACCGCAAAAGCTTAGGGTACTCCCCTTGCATGGCCATTAACCATCGCAGAAGCCTGTGGTCCATCTGGATTGTAAAGTGAGACACAAAGATGTAGGGTTTCAGCTTCTTTACGCCCCACATGACCGTATACACCTCTTTATCTACAACAGCCCAGTTACTTTTACTTTTTGTCAACCGCCTGCTACTGTAGGCGACAGGTTGCTCTACCCCTTCAGTGTTTAGCTGTGCTAACACTGCTCCAATCCCGAAATCACAGGAGTCTGTCTAGATAATGAATCCCTGACCATAGTCTAGCACTCTCAAAACTGTGGCTCTGCAGAATCCATCCTTTAAATCCCTAAAGGAGATTTGGCAGGCGGGGATCCAAGTTACCTTCTTTGGCATCTTTTTGGATGTTACATCATTCAGGGGCATGACAATGGTCCCATATCCTCTGGTGAATGACCGGTAATACTTGGTGAGACCTAGAAAGGCTCTCACATGTGTCAGTGTTGTGGGGATGTCCCAATCCTTCATGGCCTGTGCCTTTGCTTCAAGAGGTTGTTTCTTACCTCCACCAACCAGGTGGCCTAGATAAGTCACAGTACCCTGCACTATCTGGCACTTTGTGGCATTGATAGTCAGGCCTGCATTCTGCAGTGCCTGAAGCGCTTGTTTCAGGTGGGATACATGAACCTCCCAGGTGTGGCTGAACACAGCAATGTCATCTAGCTAGGCGACGCTGAAGTTTTCCATCTGGAAAAAAACCTGATTAACCATCCTCTGAAAAATGGTAGGGGCATTCATCAATCTGAAGGGCATCATAGTGAACTGATAATGTCCTTCGAGGATTGAGAATGCCGACCTCTCTTTCGCTCCATCTGTCAAGCTTACCTGCCAATACCCCACTGTGAGGTCAAAAGTACTCAGGTACTTGGCAGCGCTGAGCTTGTCAATGAGCTCATCTGTCTGAGGGATGGGGTGAGCATCTGCCATCGTGACAGAATTGAGCCCCCTGTAGTCCACACAAAAGCAAACTTCAGTCTTCCCACTACTCGTCTTTTTAGGGACCAGTACCACTGGGCTAGCCCAGGGGCTGTGGGATGGCTCTATCACTCCAAGGGACAACATCTTGGAAACTTCCTCCTTGATGGTGTCCCTGACCTTATCGGACATCCAGTGAATTCTACTCTTCACCGGCTTACTGACTGTCTCCAGTGTCCACATCATGGGTGCACCAATCTGTACGACCGGGAGTCCGCGAAAACAGACCGGCAAATTGTCCTAGTAAACGGTGACAGTGTGTAAGTTGCTGTTCCGACAGGTCAGTTGCAAGGTTGGCACCTTCAACCGACCCATCTGTGACTTCAGTGTGCAAGAGGTCTGGGAGGGGATCGGTCTCCTCCTCAGTCTCTCCATCAGTCACTAACGCCATGACCAAGACATCCCGGCTATTATAGGGTTTTAGCCGGTTGACGTGATAGACCCTGCACATCTGTTTAGGTCCTTTCACATAAATTAGATAATTCACCATACTGATGTTTTCCAGCACACATTAAGGCCCAGTCCACTTGTCCTGACTGGCACTGGGTTTGACAGGCTCCATAATCCACACCCACTGGCCTGGAGAATAGACTGTCACCTTTTGTTCGTGCCAGTGCTTCATCTGCTCCTGACTGGCCTTTAGATTCTTTGTTGACTGTTCCATGTACTTTGCCATTCCAGACCGAAGGCCGAGTAGATAGTTGCTACATCTCGCAATGGGGATGAGGGTTTGCGTTCCTATCCCTCCTTCACTAGACTGAGGGAACCTCCTACAGGGTGTCCAAACAGAAATTGAAAGGGGCTAAACCCTACTCCGTTCTGTGGCACCTCCCTGTAGGCAAACAGAAGGCATGGCAGGAGAATATCCCGTTTTCTCCTCAGGTGCTCTTTCAAGCCACCCATCATGCCTTTCAGGGTCTTGTTGAACTGCTCAACAAGCCCACTGGTTTGTGGATGAAAGGATCTAGAAAACTGGTAGGTGACTGCACACTCTTCCCTTCCCACATAGTCTTCATATATGCTGATATGAAGTTTGATCCCCGGTCAGAAACCACTTCCTTGGGGAATCCAACACAGGAGAATATCCCAATCAGAGCCTTTGCAACCAGGGGGCTTTGATGCTCCTCAGAGGGACAGCCTCAGGGTATCTGGTGGCATTGTCCACCACCACCAAGATGTAACAGTTCCCTGAGCTGGTTTGAGGATCCAAAGGACCCACAATAGCCATGCCTATTCTCTCGAAAGGCCACCCAACCATGGGTAGTGGAATTAAGTGGGCCTTTGTGCTACCACCTGACTTGCCAGAAGCTTGACAAGTTGGGCAGGACCGGACACATTTCTTAACTTTTACGCTGAACTGCAGCCAGTAAAAGTGCGCAGACAACTGATCCGATGCCTTAGTCACTCCCAAGTGACCCGCTAAAGGAATTAGGTGAGCCAAATCCAAAAGGAACTTTCTGTGGCATTGGGGAACCACCAACCTTCTGGTGTCCTTTGGCTCACTGTACAGGAGTTCATCCTCCCAGTACACTTTGAACAGTCCAGGGGCCTCGCCCTTAGCCTGCTCCTCTGCATGCTTCCGCGACCCGCCAGAGTGGGACACTCTTTCTGGACTGCGTAGAAGTCAGTCTGATTTGGGCCCCCAGCTGATGCGAACTCATCCAGCTTGGGCAGATCCTTCTGATCTGCGCCCACCTGGTCCTCCACCTCAGGTTCCTGCACTGTGCTGGGCAAGGGGGCTCTGAGGTCACAGGTTCCCCTGCTACCAAAGTAGGGTCTTCTGTGGCTACTAGCCCCTCTCCCACAGGAGTAGGTGACTCAGCAGTCTGTGGAACTGGACTAGGGGCTACCGGCCACGCCAATCCTTCCAACAAGCCCTCTGTAAGCACTCCAGGCACTAAGGCTTTCAGAGCGTTCAATCTGGCATTTTCTTTGGCCCTCGATCGTGTGGCCGCTGCGACTATTTCGGGATCAGGAAGATCATTACCCATCAGAAATAGGACAGGGATGGAGTCTTTCACCACTACACAGTGCTTAGCCGTTACACCTCACCAGCTGAACTCTACTATCGCCAAGGAGCACTTACCCTTACCATCAAATCCACTTATGCTCAACTCAGGCCCATCAATATACTGGTCTGGCTGTGCCCACTGCCAGGTGACAGAGGTGACGCTAGCCGCGGTGTCTCAGACAGCAGTTGTTTTATGTCCATTGATGTACACATAGGGCCTCATTACACGGAAGGCGGTAATGGTTAACGGTCACCCTTAATGGTAACGGTGACCGTTAACCATTACCGCCTTACTACGAGGTCCCTTAGCGGGTTGGTGCTTTAACGCCTGCTTTTTGCAGGCGATAAAACCAACCCACTAAGGGACCTTGGTGCTAATTACGGCACCGCAAAATTGCGGTGCCGTAATTAGCACCTTCCCCATTCCCATTATGCCCTATGGGGCAAAAATGGGAATGGGGAAGGGCAGTGGTGGAAGGGGGAATTACCGCCCGCCAACCTTGGAATGGGGCGGTAATTCCCCTTTCCACCAAGGCGGTGCCGGTATTTTACCGGCATGGACCAAGGTGCTAATAGCACCTTGGTCCTCCGCCTTCTGTGTAATGAGGCCCATACTCTAGATAGAGTTGAATATTATTGGGAACTCGGGTCTCTTCTGGACATCCGGTATGGTTCCCACTCAGTGCAACCAATCCACATTCGGCCACTCCCTGGCCTAGTGGGAAATCCTCCTCTGAGAGGCCCACACTAATGATGGCCTATTCCATGAGTACAACATTCACTATGGCTTGCTTGGGTAAACCCTTGCAAGCAGGATCCCCTTTCCTATGGCTCAGCTCCTTATACATAAAACAACCTTTGGGTGGTGAGAATGTAGGCGTCCCAGTGTTAGGGGTGCCTGTGCTCTTCTTTTTGGTGTGCACGGCTGAACTAGAGTTTGGGGGTTTCCCTTCACTCTTTTGAGGACTTACTTTGAAAATGATTGTGTTGGACCTTTGTCCTTCCAATCCTTCTTTACTTTTTTGTCCACAGATCTCTCTTTCGGTTCGGGTGTACTCGCCTGAGCCTTTTTCTGGAATCGAGTACTCACAAACCTGTCGGCAGACTTTGCCAGTTTTCTAGGATCTGTGATAGGCTTGTCCACTAAATGCTGGTGTAGGTCTTCCTCGCAATTATTCAACACATGCTCACACGCAATCAAATTGTACATCCCTTTAAATGTGTCAACTTTATTACCAGTCACTCACCCGCTTAGTTATTTTAACGACAAGTGTGTGAACGCTTCAAAGGTCATCCCACTTTTCTTCCCGAGCTCTCTGAAGCTCTTCAGATACTCTACTGGGGTTTTACAAAACTTCCTGAGGAGGGCTGCCTTCATGCTCTCATAAATGGGCCTTTCCTCAGCAGTTAACTGAAGAATTGCATCAGTTCATGGTGTCGGTAAGCGACACATCAGGGCTGCACCCCACAGTACCTCATCCACCTCCTGCAGCTGGAATGCTCGCTCAAGCACTACAAACAAGTCAAAAATATCCTTCCCCACCTCATAAACCTTTACTAAATCTTTGGGGATGTGCCGTCGGGGCTTGTCCCGGGCACTCTGGTTTGAGCCACTACTGCTGTTCTCGCTGGAGGCCGACCTGTTGGCCTCTTTCTACTCTTCAAGCACCAGCTTGCGCAGCTCTATGGTGACTTTGTCCCGCTGTTTCTGTTCCTCTAGCGCTAGTCTCCTCTCCTCAAGCATGAGCTTTCTAGCCGCTATCTCATTAACAGCCGGAACAATTACTGGCCTACTTAGAGACTGAGCTGAGGCCTGGGACCAGCGGGATGCCGCAGTAGTCCGTGTCCTCACTGACACTCTTGAGTGTTGAGAAAACACACTTGCCCCCTGGCTCGATTATTGGCGAGAAACACTGCTCATGCGGTCGTCTTCTTCCTTTACCCCTTCCTGAAGGTTTTGTCCGTTCGGGTACACAGGGCCTAGTCCATCCCCTGGGGTCTTCTCCCCTAACACCCTCGCTTTTACCCAAGATTGGAGGCTGGTCAGAAACTCAGGTTTATTAACCTTAGTGCTGTGGGGAAGTCCCCTCTCTTGATGTAAGACGTGCAGGACATCTTTGGTCGTGCCTTTTATAGTCTCCATATCAAGCTCCATGACTATTACTATTACCTAGCAGTGACTAAACGTTGCCTGCAACAGTACTTTTATTGTTGGGTGACTAAGCTGTGCACAGGCTCCAACTGATCCGACGCTTGCCACCAATGTGACAAATCAGCTTCCGGGGCACCAGTGGTCTAGGGATGAATATCGGTTTCTAAACTATCAATCAACCCCACTCCTCTAGTACACCAGAAGGTATCCAAACAGATTAGAATAAAATAAATTAGAAGACCTCCTTGTCCAGTTTTGGTAACGTGGACCAAATGGCAGGCTTATCTCTACAAGGTCATGGATCATTGGTTAGTTGCAACACAGCGAAAATACAATTATTACCCAATGATAAAAGGGACTGTCCAGTCAGGGTCACATAAAAATATCTACTGTATTATGACTGCAACAGACAGGAACACAGAGGACAGACAGTTTCACAAAGGAAAGGGATGCACTCTGGATACTGACAGGAGGGTAGTTGGTAAAGTAATCAGTTTTATAGTTCAAGATTATTTGGTTTGAACACCAAAGGGGAAAAGGATCGTAACTGTCTGTATGGGGCTTCAGAGAAGGACCAGGGGGTAAGAACCACAATGTACCTGGTGCTGAAGAAGCGCTTTGTGCTCGACATTGTTGAGATGATTGCAGGGCGCTTCGCAACCCATGAGACAGAGTTAGTGGCGGGAGACAGCTGCGGGAACCAGGTGGCAGGCAGTTCGGCAAGTGAGGCTGGACAGATGTCTGCAGGATGTCTAGCGTGGCAGCTCAGGGCCAAGAATCGCTGTCTCTCTGCTGGTTGGCGGATATGAAATACTGGTCGAGGTGTCTCGGACGGCTCTGGTGACTGCGGTGTGACAACAGTCAGAGGTGCAGCTGGATGCGGTTCAAGAACCCGACTGTCTAAAAATTGTCCTTAAAAAGATCGATGCTGGATGATGCTTGAGTGGCACGCCTCTTTGCTTCTTCGCAGGTCTTGTGTCCATTCAAGGCAGACAGCCCAAAGCTCAAGAGGGTGTTAGCAGGCAACAGCCTTGTCCTTTGTCCAGAGACTATCCAGCACTTCCCACCTAGGAAGCTTGCTGTCCGAACCTAGCAGGGCATGCTGTGTGCTGGCTGGGTACCGGCTCTGGAGCTGCTGGACAGACTACTGAGTCTGGTATCTCCCTCTGTTCCCTGGGAGATGTTTAGGGGAGGGATCTTGCTTCCCTTTTGGAACTCCTCGCCTTCCTTCACTGGCAAAAGATGTAAGGTAAACTGTACCTTCAGCTCGGGTCCAAATGGGTCCTTCTTCTTACTCCATTCGAAGTCTTCAGATGATGTGATCAGTGAGGGGTTCAGCCCTCTTTTAAAGCCAAACGGGCCCCAGTGATTGGTGCAGGCTAAGCCCACCTTAATGAGCAAATCCTGGGTCCCCACTGACAATCTTCAGTGATGCTTTAGGCCAGAATCAGGTGCTTGGCAACAGACATGGGAAGGATGACACCATAAACTTTTAAGTCCCACCCATCCTCCTGTCTGCTGCACATCAAAGTGACTCCCTAATTAACTGAGCCCTATGCAGCGCTTGGTCACAACATGGGCCTCCTTTGAAGTAGGGGGTTGCAGGCAGACTTTGGTCTCCTATAATTCACATACTTCCCTGCTCTGAAAGGAGTGGTTCTAGACAGGATATTCACTGCCCTTTCATACCAAAGAGGGGTGTCAGTACCAAGTTGACACACTGCATTACAAATCATTGTTGGTCTGTGGTCTCCATTGTCACTTCCTGCACACAGGCCTTCCCCGAGGCCTGCTAATTAACATTCTTCAGTATTCACTGCCACCAGCAAGGTGTGGCAATGGAGATTCAAATCCATGGGACCTTGAAATACTAATGAGGCTGCCCTCGGCCAGAGGCTTTTGATGTACCCACAGCTGTCAGGTGTCAGCTACACATGAGAGGGGAGGGAGGCGCTGGTAAGCTGTGTCCTCCCAGAGTACATGACTATTATTCTGCTGTGTGGTGAGCGTGGAAAATATGTGTGGGAATGGCCCCACATATTGTCCAGAGGTTGATCTCCCATCATTCATTCTTTTTAAATAAACACAAATCAAAAAGCCCAGGCGAGTGCACTCTCCCTGTGCGGATGCTTGAATTCCTCACACTACATTAATTTTGTTTGCCAAAAAATCAGAAAAATTCAAGCCACGGTTTCATCTTCAAACTAAGTAACAGGCTGAAAGAAGCATTGGAAAAAGTTAACAGTTTTGGCGGTTGTGTAGGCATGGAATGGGCACAGTAAAATGAAAAGCGTCTGCCGTAAGGGTCCTACCTGCCCATACAATGGCAACTGTTGGACAATGGTGTCTACAGCTTGGCATATGATGTTAATGCCTTCCAAATGTCTACCTATACGCAAATCACAACTGTTGGCTTTGTCAGTGCTTCTTTTTAGAAGGACATCAGTGCAAGGAACAGATACAAGTACACACACAATGATACAAATGAAGTGGCTGAAGCTGCGCTTGGTTAAGACCTTTGCATTACCATAGGAACCAATTTACAGTTACAATGAAGCCATTACATTTCAGAAGCCTGCTTTGAAATAACACTGGCAGGCACTATACAGCACAACATTTGATTATACTGTGTTATAGAGCTAGCCCAAAGAACTTCTAGGAGGGTGTGTTTTGGGAACAGAAGGGTAGGAAGTGGATTGGATTGGCCATAGGGATCATCATGGCTATAGGTGGATAAACCAAACAGAAATGTAGCCCATTCATTTCCTTGTCCACTATCCCCCTTCGCCACTCTTCATGCACCTGCCTACGTGCCCCACAGAAGTTGCCCCATCTTCTTTTCTTTCAATCCGTTCTGCCTCTGTGATACTCCTCCGTCGCTATTTGCTCGCTGTCATCCAACTCCCCTTTCAACTCCCCATCACCTATATTACCTATTCAGAAAGTCATGACTTTATTCATTTATTTATTTATTAAAACTGGTGAAAACACTGCAAATAGTTTATCCATCCATTATACAAACATCATTTCATCTAAAATCCATGAAGTAGCTTAAAAAACCCTCTGCGATGTGACTCAATACAGTGGCTCTGAAAAGTATTAAAATAGATTAAATATTCGCTACGGCAAGGAATAAAGCAACAACAAAAGAAGCAAGAAAAAGAAAAAAGTAACAAAAGAAAAATAGGAAAAAAGAAGTCAAACACCAATTCTGTCACCCATGTCCTAAAATGTTAAGGTAAAACCATTGATTTATTTTTGTTGTTTTACAAGGTTCCAAACAACCGCGAACACCGTCATTTCGTAGCACACATCTCATGCTGCTCTGCTTATAGAGAATAATGTTCATGAATTAATTAGGGATATCACAATTATCAGGCCCCTATAAAAGTCAGATCCAAGCGTCCCATGCATTTACATCCCTGCACATTCGAAGGCAGACTTGCCAAAAGAGCTGTCTGCATTCATGCATAAGGGGCACTCCTATGCCCCCCTTCACTCCATGCTTCATCTCAGCCTCTGTCATTCTCTTGAGTAAAAAAAACACATTGATCCCCCTTATTGTTGCATTGTCTTCCTACAGCAAGAGGTACTCATCAGCTGTGAGTGGATCCGCCTCATATTTTTCTCCATGGTCCAGAGCGATGATTATGTCACAGATTCACCTGTTATCCAGCCATGCATTATTCCCGGACCACTCCTGGTCTGGCTGCCACTATCTGTATTCTACTGAGGCATGGCTTCCCCATGTCTCCAACTCTATCACTAATACATACCACAATCCCCTATTCCTATACTCTGTGACCTCTACAGAGACCTGTTAATGTTGTTCACCACGTCAGACACTCCTGGTACAACGGCACTACACTTGCATGGTGCGCCTCTAGCCTTTCCCACTGTTCCTATTGTCCCTCAGTGAGCTCCTCCTCTTCCACCTCTCACTCCCCGAGAGCCTCCCAAGGCCGACGTTGGGTCACCTCTTCTTAGCGCTCCTGGGTTCTCATCTTTCCTCTTGGGTTTTCTTCCCATGTGGACATCCCTGCACTGCCTAGTGCTCAACTTGGGAAAAACCTAAATTATGAATTTGCCATTTTAATGGCCAACACCCTTACCATTGCCCTGGTCCTGGGTCCACAGGACACAACTGTGGGATATATTGACCCACTCAACGGCATTCACCCCATCACCAAGCTGCATCTGCGCAAGAAATAGCAACCTGGCTGCGCTGGCTCCTGTGTGCACCAGGACCTCAAAACTGCATTTTGGCAGCAACAAAAAAAATGGCTGCACCATCCTGCCAAGCACACTTCAGGCAAAATGGAACAAGGGGACACACTGAAAAAGTATGCCAGTGTGTTCTAAAACCTATATTGAATCAAGTGAACAGTCAGCACTGCTTAGCTGCAAAAGACCAAAATCCCCTTCAAAATGAAACATTTTCACCCTTTCAAAATGCTGTGTTTACGCTAATTCCATCTGTTCATTCTGAAACCACTGTGAGTCAAAAGGCCCTGCCATGCCCAGGATATTTCACTGTGCTTCATCAAAACCAGGCATAATTCCTGAGTGATAGGCCCAGTCAAACCAACTCACAGAGAAATCAAGAAGCAACTTCATTTTCACTTGCACGGGAACACACGTTTATTTCTTTCCAAAGTATCCAGGTGTATCACTTCAAAGAGACTTTTAACTCTCTGAGCCAGGTCAAGTGTAAATGTATCTATACTGTAGATAAAACTCCTACTTCAAAGAAATGACTACAGCTGCAAAGACAGTGTGGGCAATCTGAGGCAGCTACTAAACCGAATTTAAAGGAAGAAATGCTAGCAGTTTTAACACATGTTGAAAAACAGGCTGTGCTGACTGAAGAAAAATTGGCCTGTTTAAAAATAAATTGTTAATGAAATCCTGCTTACTTAGCAAGGTAAAGGGATTATGTTAGTGGTGATAATACACACATAGCTTATCTTCTTTCACAGGTTTGTTTTAATTCAGGATGCAAAATAAGAAATTAAATAGTTTAAAACACATGGGCTGGATTTGCAAGCTCTCAGAAAAAGCAGTCTTTCCAGTTGCCAGCTATGAAACTTCCCCAAGGAATGGAGACACACCATGAATCCAGGACACACAAGTGAAAATTGCCAGCTTGAAAAACTTTGTATGGGCCAGTGCAAAGCAAGTTCACACGCTCGTCAGACATTCGTCTGTGCTCCAGGCTGGGTCAATGGAAGTCCTGAGACATTGACCTGTCAAGTGTAGGGGCAATAAAACCTTCAATGAAGATGGGAAACTCCCCTTGCCTTGAAGGAAATGACAGTTGCTTGCAGTTGGAGGAATAAAAAAAACAGGATCTAGCAACAAAGCACTCCCTTTGGTTACAAACACTAAAAAGAAACTTTAAAGACTTTTTATCTCTGCAGCAAGAATGAGTACAAATGTAAAAGGTTTGGAGTTTCAAATCTAATTTTACGTGCTGTCTTTTACGTGCTGTCTTTTAAAACTTGGTAGAACTCATTGCCTTATGAGTAATAGAAGTTACAAAATATGACAGATTCCAAGGAACGTATTAATGTTGCAAACATAAAATTGTGTACATACATCTCGGGGAATAATTCGCATCTGCGTACAAAATTGTGGAATTTCAGGCCAAATCTTTCATGTTTAAAATTACCAAAATGTATCAGAAAGGCAAAACAAGGTTGCACAGACCTGAGGATTGGATTCATCTGTGCTCCACATAATATGTAACCTGTGTGTATAATTTGACAAGAGATTGCAATTGAAGAAATGCATGTTTTTGGCAAAATCAGATTTTCAATAAAGTAAATGTGGGAGTTTCTGGACATTGCAAAACTCACCTCATCAACCTGACATCAATCCCTTAGAAATCCAACCAACTGAGAGCGAGGCGGAGACTAGCACCCTTGTCCTATCCCTTTGCTAGGGGTGTGTTTAGTTAAGCCTGCCCCAGTCATATACTGTGATGATGTCACTAGGCATTATAAATAAGGGTCCCTGAAAAGACCCTAGGGACACAGACAGACTCTTCCTGTTTCCTGTGCTGCGTTCCTGTTCCTGTTTCATCTAGCCAGACTCCAGATCCCAACTACAAGTCCAAGCATTGCTGATCCTGCTCCAGCAAGGTCTCAAATTCTGAAAAAGGACTAAAATTCCCAAATAACCAAAGAGAAAAACGGTGATACTTTTGGCATCCTGATCCAGATTTGCTTGCTGCCACTCACTGCATGCTGCTGCCATCCTGCTACCCTGATGCCCTATATTATCCAGTGACCAGAATTGCCAGTCCAGAAGAACTACCCGGTATCCAGTCCCTGCACAGCTGATCCTGTTCCGCTGATTTTGTCCAGCTGTCCTTTGTTAGACCAGATCTGTGTGGTGACCAGACCGCTGACTGTCCAAAATCCAAAACTAAAACGTTTTCTGTGAGTATCAATAGGAACCATAGAAAATCATAGTATAACTTACCTTGCCTTGTCCTTAATTCCCCTCTCTAAGTCATCCTATCCTTATCCTGATAACTTGTAATATTGTCAGAATTATTCTTGAAACCATGCCATTGATTTCTAGTGTTAGCGCCAGCTCTTTTAGTAATTTTGTCTGGTAAAATCCTAAGCTATTAATCCCTTATTTATTTTATTTATTAATTAGATATACATCTAGCCAATAGGCTTTGTATAACACATAAACAGACAACATATATACACAAAATCTAAAAACATATTACATTTCCAATATATCCTATACAATACATTTTAAAATTGCCACAATCTTCAGATAAAAAACAACAATAAAATATATCAGATTAATATCATTTCCTCTCATAAAAAGCATCCATTGATCAGATATGTCAGTCAACACAATGCCATTATTATAGGATTTAAAACACGTGGTTCGTAGTTCATTTAAGCTTTCACAACACATATTGAGATGGTGAAGGGACTCAACAACATTTACTCCACATAGACGACAATCCTTTGACGTTAGTGGAGACCCCATTTTGACACAATTTGTCTCTAATGCAACAGTCGAGTTAAATTTCATCATAAGGTAAGTGCGAAAAGTACCTGTGTTGGGATAGGCTATAATGTATTGAGGAGACGAAACTCTACTCAAATACTCATCTAAAAACCAGCCACTGAACCTTTTAGATGCTAAATTTACCGTATTAAGTTCATGGCAGTAATCATGGACTTTTTTCTTAAGTCTCATTTTGAAGGCAAGTAGAGACATAGTTCCTGGGACAGACCCATTAGACCATATGCGATGGAGCCTTTGGATAATACCAATTGTACCAATCAGCACATTACCTTCAAGACTAAGGTAGGCTTTGACATATGGGACAAAAATTGTATTAGTGGAAAGTGTCACAGCTTTCTCATACGACAAAACGCATTGACAAATATATGCATACAAATAACTTCTGATGTTAAATTCCAAGTATAGGTATTCAACACTCACATTTCGGGGTAGACGCAAGAGTTTTCTTAAAAGTTTGGATTCAAAAACCACGCCACGTTTGACAAACTTGTGGCCCCATATTTCAACAGCATAGAGGAGCATTGATCTGATTTTTGACAAGTAGATATTAAGAACTGCAATGGCAGAGAAACAACAATTTCTACCAATAAATACACTCAGAGCATTTGCGGCTACGGTGCAACGGCTTTTGATTGTAGACCACTGTTCATCCCAATTCAACCTTTCATCAATAATAACACCCAAATATTTGTAAGATTTTACCTGTTCAACTTTTTTAAGGGCTAGGTTCCACGAGTGTTTCTTAGTTCTACGTTTATTTGAGAAGACCATTATCTTACTCTTGTCAATATTAATGGTCAATCCATTTACAGAAGAATAAGTGACCAGGGAGTCAAGCATATGTTGAAGACCCGCCGGAGTGTAATCCAGTAACAGCAGGTCGTCAGCATAGGCAAGCCAACCAATAGTCACACCATTAACTCTCACGGGATTAGCCTCTGGGATGAGAAATGCTTTCATCATATCTGACAGGTAAAGGTTGAACAGGATGGCAGCGATCATACAGCCTTGCTTCACACCACAACTAGTGGCCATGGGTTTAGAAAGTTTACCAGCCGCGTTAAGTCTTATGCGTACAGAGGTCTCTGAATGTAGTAACATAAGCATCTTTAGGAGACCTTGTGGGATCCCCCATGAGCTGAGTTTTTTCCAAAGTCTATTTCTAAGAATAGTATCAAATGCCGCAGAGAAGTCGATGTATGCGCAATAGACATTAAGATTGCGTGTACTCCAGGCATGCTCAATCGATGATGTGAGTAATAGCAGATTGTGTGTGGTGCTTGATTTGGCACGGAAGCCAATTTGGTTAGAGGGAAGAATATTGTGTTCACTAATCCATACATTAAGTTCCTGGAGCAATACCTTAGTAAAGATCTTAGAAGAAACATCTAACATAGCCAACATTCTAAAGTTTGCCGGGTTGTCCCATGACCCTTTTTTGTGCACTGTTAGAATGTGGCTTGTCTTCCATGATGGAGGTATTGCACCAAGCTTCCCTATTTGTTTGAATAATAGCATAAGTGCAGCACCCCACAACTCAGGCTGCTTTTTCAGAACTAAATTACAGACCCCATCAGGTCCAGCTGCCCGGGAATTCTTAAGATTTTCAATAATCTTGACTATGTCGAGTTCGGAAGATTGACAATCCCATATAACTTCTGGTGGTAGAGAAATATTAGCATCTAATTCGACTTTACCCAGTGTACCATTTATATAATGGGCCCATACTTCTTCAGTAATACAATTGATTGTCAAATCACGTTTTTTTGTGTTTCCTGAGCAGGTGCCAGATACCTTGTTTGTTGTTAGACAGGGCGACCAATGCGATTTTTTTCCACAAGTTGGTTTCACATTTGCGTTTGTGCATTTTAAGCCAATCTTTATAGTTCTTTTTAAGATTTTTAATATGGCATGCAACCGCGAACTCTGTCAACAGAGAATCATTGTTTCTTACTACATCGCGAATTTCCTTACGTAGGTTCTTTTTTGCTTCATTAATCTTTTTGTCATTCCCAAGCCTACGCGGAATAACCATATTAGAGCGTTCACCAGATGATTTGTATTTTCTACGGTCACCCACTTGTTTCTGTATATTATGCATAATCTCAGTAAAGTTTTGCAAGATTAAATTACCAGCATTCATGCCGGACACCCCCTCCTTAATAAACTCCGGTAGTAAAGTAGATACAAGTTGGGATACATGCTCAATATTACGACTGTGCCAGACAATTCTATTATTACCTTCATTGATGCTAAGCATCCCATTTTCATCATAGTCATGGCTCTCTACTTCTTTTCCTGGAGTAGCAAATAATAAACACAGGGGTAGGTGGTCGCTCTCATCTCTTTCAACAACACCCATATCAATAACGAAGTGAAAACCATACTGATTGGTAAAAATATAATCAAGTGTGGCTGCAGATCTACCCTCCACCCTAGTGTAGTTCATAGGGACATCACTGGGAGTTAGGCCATTAAGTTTCACAAGATTATGAGTCTGTATTACATTTAACCATTTTTTGCCTTGTCTATTGGACAACGGGTGAATTTTAGATTTAGACGAGACGCTCAACAGCTCGTCCGATTGGCAGTAATCTCCAATTTTAGCATTCAAATCACCCAGAAGCCATAAAGGGTAGCGATGGTTGTATAGTTTCAACACAGTATCAACCGTCATAATGTTCTTTGCCGTATTAGCCATATTAGGAGGATCATATATGTTGATGACAATTAGAGCGACCGACAGCCAACTTATTTTAGCTACTAATACATGCTCGGTTGATAGTGAGAGTTTCGTTATCATCCATGGTGAATGCACAGATATCATCAACCCACCTTTCGGACGGCCAAGGGGGCCCTTAGAGGCAAGTTGATGAACGGTGTTCCTATCATCTATCTGTATTTCCACAGTCAACCATGTTTCCTGAAGTGCGAGGATGTTGAAGAGTGCCATACATTCGATCAAGCCCTCGTCCTGGAACAAATGCGTGTGCCCACAGGTATTCCAGGAGTAGAGCAACTGCAATGAATCTGGTCATTTGCGAGATTCAGCAAAGTGGGGCTTGAAACTCAGAGGCAACCATTGCCAATAACCTTCAGGGATGGCATCAGTATTGTTTGTCACAGTATTAGTGCCTTGAATAGGCGGACGTTTCTCATATACCGCACTTGCTTGTGAGTTGGCAATAGGAACAAATGGGATAGTAATGTTAGGCCTCTGATCTACAGTGCGATTGCGCGTTTTTACAGTAGGTATAAATACTTTATGGATAGCATAGCCAAGACGCAATAGCTCCACTTCAAAACCCATGATATAGTTCAGCGTAGCTTCAGTTTCAAAACACACATTTGTAATGTATCGATTCGGAAGTTCAAGTTGATCAACCAGACGGATATCACTGGAGGTGATTACCCTTAATGGAACAATGGTTTTGAATAGGCTCAATACCGCAGCACGGTTCAGAGGGGAAGGGCACTTTTCCATATGAACTAACGTAATTTGAAGAGCTGATAGCCTTCCAGTACCCTCCCCACCACTGCCAATGTTTGCATTGGATAAAGAAGCATCTACAGTGTTTTTTAAAACCCAGGCATCGGGTAATGTGGATTGATTAGATATCACAGGCATATTGGTAGGTCCTGTTGCCTTTAACGGCCTTGTTAATGGCTCAATTGCCATTACAGAAGACTGCAAGGATTCTACCAGCACACAATTAGATTTTGGAACAATCTGGATATTATTTGAGGGCAACTCATTGACCCGAGTGATATCAATTACTTGGTCACCGATATTCACTGCTTCTTCTACAATGGGAACTTCTGACCCAATCACAGGGATGGCATTTGGTAATCCATCAGCTAATCCGATAGCTTGGTGTTTGTGCTTTTTAACAATACGCTTACTGTACATAATGGCCTGGTGGACGGTACTAGGTTTCCTTTTGACCAGGGTAGTCTTTTTCACTACAGTCGCACATTGACCTTTAACGTTTCTCTTAACATGTACTTCAGGCAGGGTTTTTATGGGAGAAGTACTACGCTTACTTGCACACACTTCACAACAATGCTCTTTCAATGAGGAATGAATTAGTAGAGATTGGACATCGATTTTAGTTTCTAAGTGTGCACATTTTTCAAGTAACATCGTGAGCAAATTTTCAAGGGCATTGAACATTTCATCTGAATTCATACTTGAATCCACATCCTCATTTACACGTGAACCTTCACCATTGTGAAAAGAGCAGTGTTTTTCCTTAGGTGATGACATAGTGTTAAAACAAAATATAGATGGGATCTCAACGTCAAAGCCGCCATCATTCTTCGATACGGGATTGCCATTGGGAGCAATAGGATTATCAGGTCCCAATGACAATGCCATCTTAGTTGGCGGAGTATAGAACATTGGGGTAGGAGCGACCTCAGCTAAAGAAATTTCAGGATCAATGCCCAAGTACTCAATATCTAGTTCCTCAAGCTTGGAGATGGATATATCAATAGTGCTCGTACCATTATTAATATGGCTCCAATGAACGATAGCGTTAGTACTACCATTGGCAGGTAAGCCACTAATACTTGTGGCCCCAAGCGTTGCGATAGTAGGGTTAATGGTGCTAGAGCTGGCGATATCAGGCACAAAATCATCAGCATTAGGGTCAAGATGACTAGGGATGACACTAGGATTGGCATTATTGTTACAACCCTTAGCCTCAGAAAGATCCTCACAATTGGTATTCGGGTGGGCACCAAAGACATCGCAAAGGAGCTTGGCACTCACACATCCAAGGTCACTTGTCAGGTCAGACACTAAATCAACAGATGCCATATTTCGAAGTTCCTTATCACTGGGCACATGCTGTGTCTTTATGGTAGGGATAGTGGATGGAGTTTTGGCAAAATAATCAGTAATAGGGTTACCCTGAACAACACCTTTTTTAGGGCGTGTGATAATTTTCGGAACACATACGCGCCTATTGCGCAAATTTTTGTGCATAGCAATTTCATTATCATAATCATCCATTCCTATGTATCAGTAAGGCGCACAACAATAGCTAGCAGGAACAAATGCAATCCTATATCAATCTAATTACAGGACAAGAAAAAGAGAGAGAGAAACAATGCAAATGCAAGGTTAAACGACTTAAACAGAGCGTTAATATGTGTCACTGGCTAAAACCACACCTATCTCAGGACACACTGACTACACAGAGCACACTGAGCTCAGGGCACAGAGCCCAAAGATCAAATCACAATCACAAATCACAGTATTCAAAAAGACCAAAATGGTTAGAGTACATTAAAATTGAGTCCCTTCAGCAAGACACAGTAATCAAAAAAAAAAAAAAACTAAAATAGCAGGCTTTCATGATTACCGTGACGAATAAAACTGGCAGTGATGCAAACAATAGTACATAAGAAATGTATTCTGTTAACATTAGATTTCCAGCCACAATCGACTCACCCCAAAGCTGCTACGAACATAAATCGATGTTCAATCATAGCCGTCACAACACGGGGGGGAGAGATAACAGAGCCTTAGGGCAAGCGCTGTGGCTCTTGCACGCTTGCAAAGCAGCCAAACAGCACAACAGCCACTTCCGAGCCACTTCTCGGAGCGCGCGCGCAGGAGCGCGCGAGTGGCGAATTTTGAAGACTTGTGGAGAAAAGGGGCGTGGCTAAATCTAAAAATAAAAAAGTAAAATAAAAGAGATATTTAGCTACTATAATTCGGTGTAAGCACTGATAATTATATTACATAGTCCGTATATGTCCACAGAAGAAGTTTGGTGGATGTTAGAGTGCATACCAGCACGAGCACAGCAACTGCAAATAGGAGTCTGGAAGTCACGGAGCGTTCTCCCCAGCACAACAGCCACTTCCGAGCCACTTTCGAGTGATGGGACTTGTTCCACCAGGGTGGGCACTGTGGAACTAGGGTTTAATTTGCGAATCAACCCTGGAGCTTACTGTGTTCCTCTTTGGTATCCTAGCCTGAATGCTCTAGTGTAGAGTAAAACTGTTCTTGTCAAAACTGATTCCCTTTCTTTTTCACCCTCCATTTTACTCAAAACGTACCTTTGTAGATCTCACATAACTCATTCAATTTACCAGCTAGAGACCTCATTTCACTTCCATATTGTACCTATGATCTATAGCAACACCCCAACATAAAAAATTAAAAAAACGCATTGCGATTTACACTATTTCACCCGGTTTTATTAAAAACCGT
Organism: Ambystoma mexicanum; assembly: GCF_040938575.1. Classification (NCBI taxonomy): domain Eukaryota; kingdom Metazoa; phylum Chordata; class Amphibia; order Caudata; family Ambystomatidae; genus Ambystoma; species Ambystoma mexicanum. The sequence goes on along the minus strand of NC_090937.1, from coordinate 726,044,431 downwards.
TTTGGTAATTTCAGGTGGGATTTGCAAAGTTTGCTAATTTTCCAACATGTCATTTGCTGCAAACATGTTTTAAAACCCTGCCACTCATTTCCGAACTGTACGTTCTTGGTTATACATTGCTTGTGATTGTTTGTACTTCTACATTGTTGCTGTAGTGAGGAATAATATTTGTTTCAAGGTTTTTACACACATTCATTCATTTATTCATCCATTTCTGGGTGTCATTTTTAGCACTGCCAGGGTTTAAAATCAGTTTTTCTCTCTTCTTTGGGGAGGGAAGGTCGGATCTCAAATCTGTTTTCCATTTGTCATCCCTGATTACCTGCTGCTTCTGTTTATCCACTCAGAATGGATTATTTGTGGGTTGAGGGAACATTGCAGGGGGAAATTCTAACTCAAGTGCTATCATACCTAAAATCAAAAAGTTCTCCTATTCCCTGGTGTTTTGTAGATGTGTCAATAGAAGGTTAACTAAGTGCATTGCCTACATTCTTATTGTTCTTATCACCTAATTGGTGATCGATGCCCTATATTAAAAATTGCATGATTTCTTTTAATTTTCAAATAAATAAATAAATATTACATTTTAACAATCAGCCTGTTTCATGGTCCATTGTGACCCAGGTTTTTTGAAAAGGGTGTGTGTTATGAGTGGTGTATCATCTCAATATTAAATCTAATAAAAACATAAGCATTTCAGTTGCGTGATCCATACTAGGCCGAGACTAAGGTGTGTGTCGCCTGATTGAAATCCTTAACAAATTTTGGGGCTCGTCCGGGATCGATTCAGTTACCACCCGTGACAGTCTAACACAGCAAACTAACCTGCAAGGTAGTAATACTTTGTGTGGTGTGAATACTGTGTTACACTGTACAAGTGCCCCACAAAACAAATACTCTAAGTACCAGGCCTGTTTATAAAAGTACAATTAAATCAACCGTGAAATAATTAATAAGGAAAGAACATTTCCAAAATGGCTGTTCCAGTAGAGATCAATATGGCTAGGGAGCACCTTCTGCACAAGATATTAAGATATTTGTCAGAGGTGAGTGGTGAGAACAGGATGAGAAAGTCTGGCTACAAGACATAAACCAACAGGTCAATGCCATGGACCTGGATACATGGCAGGACGGCGGCCTATTACACCAAGCTCTGAGTGAGCCATATATGACCCCAAAAATTAAATAGGAGCAAAGCAAAATTGCCAGAATCACGGCCTACCTGTATCTTCACATCGGGGTGATACGGGAAAAGCAGGAGGAAAATGTAATGTTAGCGCAGAATCAATCTGAACTGTTAAATAAAATCCAGATTGATGTAACTTTGGCGGAACAAACATTACAAAAGAGCCAAGAGTTGGAGGTAGAATTTGCAAACTACATCATAAAATTAAAAGAGGATTTAGCTCACCAACAGCAAAATAATGCAGATCAAGAGGCCCAACTAGAAGCAGCAAAAATAGAGTGTCAGGAGAAGGTTGAGAGAGTCAACAGAAGCTGACTCAACAGTAAACCTATAACAGGGCCTGCTCAGGACAAATAACTGTGTTGCAAAATCAGATAGATGAATTGAAAGAGGAAAATAATAAGTTAATTATGAGAGACCTCCACTTTCAAACAGAATTTGATGAAGAGTGCCAGAAATCCAATGCCATCAAAAAACAAAGGGATGACCTGGCTGAATAGAGGGGCACCCTAAGTCAAGAGAAATACGCCATAGGCCAGGAAATAAGCAAGTTAAAAACCGAGTTACAGGGGAGTGAGTCATCCCTCCAGAAACTCAATGAACTAAAAACAGAGCATACTGGAGCATAACAGACGGGTAGAGGGTTCTCTGGAAGATAACACCCAGACCAAAGATGCTAAAACTCAGGAGGTGAGTCTCCTGCAGCAGAAATTGTCTCAGTATTCCCAGACCATACAGGAAGCGCAGAGAGACAATGAGGCTCTCTGTGAAAAGAATGATGGGCTCAGCAAACAAGTGGCAGCGCAAGAGCGGGTCATAGAGTCTACTAAAGGCTTGATAGCTGAATAAAAAGCTCAGATCTTTGCTTCTCATCTAGAAGCAGGGGTTGAAAAGGATAAACTAGCAAGGTTGGAGCAAGAGGGTGCTAGATTTAATCTTAACTGGAGAGACCACAAACAGGTGGCGAGGGACAAGGTAAAACCGGATCATAGTATAAGGACCTCTATGCTAAGGGACTCCAACCCATTTAATACTGTGAACACTGCCAGCTTCATGTCTACTGGTTCACATGAGCCAGAAACCATGAGGCTGGCAGAATTCAATAGACCCAGCATGATGGAACTGACAGGTCAGCGCCCCACAGAAATTGATGGAAGGGCATCCCTGTATAGATACCCAAACATTCAGGCTGATGTCTCTGATCGGGAAGTCTCCTATGAGGGGAGGGTCAGGGAATTAGATCCACCAAAATATTATTTCCCAAGGGACCAGTTGGTCCAATTTAATGAAAAACTCAATGAGATGAGGCCAAAAAAAGAGTATCCTGAAAACCTCTACCCAATTAGGGCAGTGGGGTGAATACTCTGCCAACCCCGGGAGTAAGGAGGAGTCAGAAGACTACACTCCTGTGCCCCACAGGAGTGGAGAAACTAGGCACCACCATTCTGTGAGCCCCTCTCAAGTTCATAGAATCCAGGATAGCCTAGATGATCAAGAGGGGACCTTAGCTAGTAGCGCCTCTGAGTCTGAGAGCAAGTGGACTCGGGTGACTAAGCCAAAGAAGGCAAACAAAGTCAAGCGAGTTATGACCAAAGACCTCATATAGGCAGATTAATGCCCTTAGGAGTGTCATAACCCCCTACCATAGGAATGTGAAATATTTTGTTTGGGAACACCTGGAGCCATATGAGCAGATGATGGACACTTTCCATATGAAAGACAACCAAAACTGTATCGAGTATGTAAAGTGGACATTCTCCCCTGAATACTCCAGTTTCTTTGCGGGACTGGAGGCCCAGAACCATTCAAGAAGGTCCACCTATGGGGTGGCCATTTTGAAACACTTCTCTGCCCACAGGAACCCCCAAGAGGCTCGCAAAGCACCCTACAATCTGCAGTGCGGGAAGGTCAGGCCCCACGAGAGTTTGTACAGGAGCTCAAATGCGCCTTTGCAAAGACAACGAGGAGGGTGCGCACAGATAGCAGGGCGTTTGTAACCACCTTCTTTCATGCCCTCCCCAAGTATATTATGACCCAGCTGGTGAGGGACTTCCACGAGAAAAGAACGCTGGACTGGGTCATAGAGCAGGAAACCTGCATTTATGAGGTCCAAAAACCTGCAGAAAATAAAAATATGAATAAAAACCCCAAACCAGCCAACACCCCTGCTGCTGCTAAGGTGGCGGAGGTGAAGGTTGCCCTCATTTTAGACTTAGAGATGGGGCAGCCTAAAAGTACACCTGCACAAAATCAGCAGAATCCCAGACCCAGAAGGCCTTCTGGCCAATCACAAACAGGTGGTAGTCAGGGAGGTAATCCCACTAATGGGACCCCTAATTCCCCTGATTATATCAGCCCCCGATACAAGGGCAACAGACCAATCCTGGGGTATGTTTGGACTCCACCAGCCCAAGGGGGGTTCCAACCAGGTAAGTGCTGCCTTAGGAACTTCCCTCCTAACTTCCCTTAGGAGGACAGGAATTCCCCAAATGCTGGGTAAAGCTTCTTCCCCCGATACCCACAAAACCCCAACCTGCAGCACACCCCTCCTTTCATTCCCAGCTTTCAGGAACCCAGACAACCCAATCTGGGAGAGGGGAGGCCAAGGGTAGAGGGTTACCAGAATTCGCCATATCCAGGGTACCATGGGAGAAGGGATAGTTACCCTTCCCATGATCCACCTAGGGTTGACCAGAGACCCCTGTACCAGCCAGAACGAGTGTCCCAACTGGAGTGCCAGGTCCAGAACCTAACCCAGGATCTGGGCCGCATGGTGAGGGCTCAACAGAACCCTCAGAAAAACATGGCGGCTCAGAGCACCTCAAACCAGGGATCTGGCACCTGAGAACAATGATGGGGCGAGAACCCTGACAACTCACCGGTTCCAGAGGAGGAGGCACGGAGGAAAGGGGGGTGGAAAGCCCTAAAGAAGTTTCCTTCCTTACTCATGAAAAACCCCTGGACACCCAGGAACCGGAACAAAAATCTCCTGCCCCAAAAATCTGCCACCCAAGGAACAGAGTGTGGGTAGGAGAAATAAAGAACTCAAAAGACACATTTTGTGGAGGAGGTTAGTGTCCTCCGATTTGAAGGAGAGGAATCCTCAGAGGATTCTGGGAAAAAAGATCTTCTCCTTCAAGGACGGGGGACTCCTCCCAAAGAAAAATGGGTCCCAAGGGATTTAAATGAAGACTGGGTGGGAGTGGGGGACTGATTCTGAATCGCCCTTCCTAGAACCCCAGAATGAGCATCAAGAAGACAATATTAAAAGGGGATTCCCAAGATCCCCAAAGCAATTCTGGTAACTTTCTCCAAAAAGGGGGGGGGGCAGCCCAAAATCAGAAAAAGAGGAGCCCGAGACTCCTCGAATCCCTGAGTGAAAAATGTTCCTTTCAGATTCTCCAAGTACCTAACTCAATTCTGGGGACTGCCTCCTAGAAGCGGGGGGCAGCCCAGAACCAGCACAAGAGGAACCCCAAACCTCACCAACCCATTCTGTTGACTGCCTCCAAAAAGAGGGGGCAGCCCAGAATCGGAAAAAGGGGAGCCCGAAACTCCCAAAATAGCAACAGAGTGTAAAAATGTTCTTTCAGATCCTCAAACTCCCACACAGAATTATGCCCAAACTACCCCTATGTCGGAGTCAAAAATAAGGAAATTGACTACCCAGCTTGCCCAGAATGCCCATTACCTTTGCCCATGGGAGGAGAAAGAAGGTGGATTCTACGCCTCTGTCCAAGTCCAGGGGCAGGAAGGGGGGAGAGATACCCAATCCCTCTCACCCCTCTTCCTGGAAAACTCCAGAATTTTGACGGGAAGGAAATTCTTGTTGAGGGGACTGCAGAGCTGGAAATTTAAATAGGTTGACACAAGATGAAGCACCCGGTCTTAGTCGTGGCTCCAGAGGGAACCCCCTGTCTATCGGGGAATGACATCCTCCGTAGGTTGTCTCCCCTAATAGACTGTGTGAACAAGGTACTCTGGACCCAGACTAGCAGGCCAATAAAATTGAAACAGAGTGTCAACCATGTTAGTTTAAATGGCACATGCCGCTTGGTTGAACAAAAACCAGATCAAATTAAGTTTCATTTCCAGACTAAGCAAATACCTGACGTGACAGTAATTTCTGTAGGACAACAAACTGGTGATGGGAACTCCTCTCCATTCCTGAAAATCAACTTTCCAGTCTCAAGTGGCATTCCACACTGGAAGGAAATACTTTGAAATTCTATAATGATTCACAATCTGAAAATCCCAATTCTATAGCCAAAATTAATGACAAACTAGTACAAAGTGTAGCTGGCATTCAGAAGAAGGATGAACAGCTCTTCTTCCCGATTCAGTTAAATGACGGGAAGGAGTCTGTCCTCGCCCGAGTTGACTTGAATAGCGAAGAAAGCTTCATAAGCAAAGTATTATTCAGGAAACTCCCAAAAGACCAGACCCTGCACACTGTTGAGTCAGTTTATCAATGGGTACGGGGCCTGGAAATTACCCGTTCCAAACATCTTCTGCTTAGCAGTTGTATGATAAAAATTTCTAGAGGTGACAAAAGCATAGAACACAATTGTTGGGTCATGCAAGGTGTTCCTTCCTCCTTTTACATGGGCAGTCACATCCTCAACCGACTCGAGATTAATTTGGATCCCAGTTATTGCCAAGCCCGGTCCCAACTGGAGGGTAAATCTCAGGGCCCTGGCAGTCGTAAAGAAAGCCTTTCGGTCAGCCTCTCTGCTACGGTAGGAAATTGAAGTTCAGAAATGGAGGAGAGGTCACCATCCCAGGCCCCGCCTACAGAATACGCACCACCAAAGGAGAATTGACAGAAGAGAAATGAGTCCATATCAATCAGCTAAAGAGTTGTCACCCTAGGCACACTTTGCAAAAAATTGAGGAGCCTCGAGAGACTGAAACAGAGGAGACATCAGAAACCTGAGGATAAGGAAAAGAAGAAACAGAAGGGAGCCGATAGGAGTTATAGATATGATCATGTAAGAGGGAGTATTTCCTTCATTATCAATTGTTATTAATAAATGCCTATGTATCCCACTGCTGTCAACCCAATTGGTGGGCAGTTATTGGGAAATTGTCGTAACTGGTTTGTGTTCTCTTTCATAGATTCGTACTGGTTGTGCCTATCTAACAACCAAGGAGGACATCCCCGGCAACCTGGAAGGTAGAAACCAAAGGAGATCTGGAAGTGTCGCTCCACACCATGAAAGGAAGATCCCAGGGAAAGAAGGGGGTGTCGTTCCACATTCCGACCAGAGACAACAAGAGGAGTAGGATGCACTGTTCTCTGATGGAAGAGGGACTCATACCTGCCGGATCCTGTTGTGGCCCATGGAGAAATCCCACTTGCCCTACTCCCCCTCGACTTCAAAGCCCAGGAGAAGTCGGGGGGGGGATGTGTGGGATATATTGACTCACTCAACGGCATTCACCACATCACCAAGCTGCATTTGTGCAAGAAACAGCAACTTGGCTGCACTGGCTCCTGTGCTCACCAGGACCTCAAAACTGCGTTTTGCCAGCAACAAAAAAAATGGCTGCACCATCCTGCCTAGCACACTGCCTGGGACACACTGAAAAAGTATGCCAGTGTGTTCTGAAACATATATGGAATCCAGTGAACAGGCAGCACTGCCCAGCTGCAAAAGCCCCAAATCCCCTTCAAAATTAAACATTTTCAGCCTTTCAAAATGCTGTGTTTACGCTAATTCCATCTGTTCATTCTGAAACCACTGTGAGTCAAAAGGCCCTGCCATGCCCAGGATATTTCACTGTGCTTCACCAAACCAGGCATAATTCCTGAGTGGCAGGCCCAGTCAAACCAACTCTCAGAGAAATCAAGAAGCAACTTCATTTTCACTTGCACGGGAACACGGGTTTATTTCTTTCCAAATGTATCCAGGCGTAGCAGTTCAAAGAGACTTTTAACTCTCTGAGCCAGGTCAAGTGTAAATGTATCTACGCTGTAGATAATACTCCTGCTTCAACGAAATGACTACAGCTGCAAAGACAGTGTGGGTAATCTGAGGCAGCTACCAAACCGAATTTAAAGAAAGAAATGCTAGCAGTTCTAACACATGTGGAAAAACAGGCTGTGCTGGCTGAAGAGAAATTAGCCTGTTTAAAAATAAATTGTTAATGAAAGCCTGCCGAACGTAAAGGGATTATGTTAGTGGTGATAATACACACATAGGCTATCTTCTTTCACAGGTTTGTTTTGATTCAGGACCCAAAATAAGAAATTAAAGAGTTTAAAACACATGGGCTGGATTTGCAAGCTCTCAGAAAAATCAGTCTTTCCAGTTGCCAGCTATGAAACTTCCCCAAGGAAGGGAGACACACCATAAATCCAGGACACGCAAGAGAAGATTGCCAGCTTCAAAAACTTTTTATGGGCCAGGACAAAGCAAGTTCACACGCTCGTCAGACATTCGTCTGTGCACCAGGCTGGCACAATGTATGTCCTGGGACACTGACCTGTCAAGTGTAAGGGGCAATACAATCTTCAATTAAAATGGGAAACCCCCCCTTGCCTTGAAGGAAACGACAGTTGCTTGCAGTTGGAGGAAGAAAAAAAACAGGATCCAGCAACAAAGGACTGCCTTTTAGTTACAAAGACTATCTTATAAAGAAACTTTAAAGACTTTTTATCTCTGCAGCAACAATTAGTAAAAAATTAAAAAAGTTCACAGTTTCAAATCTAATTTTACGTGCTATCTTTTAAAACTTGATAGAACTCATTGCTGCATGGGGAACAGAAGTTACAAAATATGACAGATTCCAAGGAACGTATTAATGTTTCAACCATAAAGTTTTGTACATACATCTCGGGGGATAATTTGCATCTGTGTACAAAATTGTGGAATTTTAGGCTGAATCTTTCATGTTACATTACCAAAATGTATCAGAAAGGTGTAACAAGGTTGCACAGACCTACAGATTGGACTGATCTGTGCTCCACATAATATGTAACCTGTGTGTATAATTTGGCAAGAGATTGCAATTGAAGAAAAGTATGTTTTTGGCAAAATCGGATTTTCAGTAAAGTAAATGTGGGAGTTTCTGGACATTGCAAAACCCATCTCATAAACCTGACATCATTTCCTTAGAAATCCAACCAACTGAGAGTGAGGCGGAGACTAGAACCCTTGTCTTATCCCTTTGCTAGGGGTGTGTTTAGTTAAGCCTGCCCCAGTCATATACTATGATGATGTCACTAGGCATTATAAATAAGGGACCCTGACAAGACCCTAGGGACACAGAAACACTCTTCCTGTTTCCTGTGCTGCGTTCCGGTTTCTGTTTCATCTATCCAGACTCCAGATCCCAACTACAAGGCCAAGCATTGCTGATCCTGCTCCAGCAAGGTCTCAAATTCTGAAAACCACTAAAATTCCCAAATAACCAAAGGGAAAAACTGTGGTATTTTTGGGATCCTGATCCAGATTGGCTTGCTGACACTCACTGCATGCTGCTGCCATCTTGCTACCCTGATGCCCTATATTATCCAGTGACCAGAATGGCCAGTCCAGAAGAACTACCCGGTATCCAGTCCCTGTCCAGCTGATCCTGTCCTGCTGATTTTTTTCGGCTGTCCTTTGTTAGATCAGATCCGTGTGGTGACCAGAACCGCTGACTGTCCAAAATTCAAAACTAAAAAGTGGACTGTGAGTATCAATAGGAACCATAGAAAACCGTAATATAACTTACTTTGCCTTGTCCTTAGTTCCCCTCTCTAAGTCATCCTATCCTTATCCTGATAACTTGTAATATTGTCAGAATTATTCTTGAAACCCTGCCATTGAATACTAGTGCTAGCGCCAGCTGTTTTAATTTTGTCTTGTAAAATCCTAAACTATTAATCCTATTTCGAGTGATCGGACTGGTTCCGCCAGGGGGGGACACTGAGGAACTAGTGTTGAATTTGCAAATCAACCCTGGAGCTTACTGTGTTCCTCTTTGGTATCCTAGCCTGAATGCTCTAGTATAGAGTGAACCTGTTCTTGTTAAATCTGATTTCCTTCCTTTTTCACCGCTCCATTTTACTCAAAACGTATCTTTCTAGATCTCGCATAACTCACTCAATTTACCAGCTGGAAACCTAATTCCACCTCCATATTGTACCTATGATCTATAGCTACACCCCAACACAAAAATCGTATTGTGAATTACATTATTTAACCTGTTTCTATGAAAAAACTGTTTTAGTAATTTCAGGCAGGATTTGCAAAGTTTGCAAATTTTCCAATGTGTTATTTGCTGCAAACATGTTATAAAACCCTGCCACTCATTTTCGAACTGTATGTTCTTGGTTATACATTGCGTGTGATTGTTTGTGCTTCTACATGGTTGCTGTTGTTAGGAATAATATTTGTTTCAAGGTTTTTACACACATTCATTCATTTATTCATCCATTTCCGAGTGTCACTTTTAGCATTGCCAGGGTTTAAAATCCGTTTTTCTCTCTTGCTTGGGAAGAGAAGGTCGGATCTCAATTCTGTTTTCCATTTGTCATTCCTGATTACCCGCTGCTTCCGTTTATCCACTCAGAATGGATTATTTGTGAGTTGAGGGAACATTGCAGGGGGAAATTCTAACTCAAGTGCTATCTTACCTAAAATCAAAAAGTGCTCCTATTCCCTGATGTTTTGTAGATGTGTCACTAGAATGTTAACTAAGTGCATTGCCTACATTCCTATTGTTCTTATCACCCCATTGGTGATTTTTGCCCCATATTAAAAATTGCATGATTTATTATAATTTTCAAATAAATAAATATTACATTTTATCAACCAGCCCGGTTCTTGGTCCATTGTGATCCAGGGTATTTGAAAAGGGTGTGTGATATGAGTGGTGTATCATCTCAATATTGAATCTAATAAAAACATAAGCATTTCAATTGCACGCTGCATACTAGTCCGAGACAAAGGTGTGCGTTGCCTGAATGAAATCCTTAACACAACTACTGCTCTCTTTTTCCAGCCACCCATTGCTATGCTTCCCTCCACCTTCCCTGTCTCCTCCCGGTTCCAAATTGGCAAACTCACTGCCCAAAAAAAGAGGCCTTTGCACATTTCTGCACTTGGTGCTCACATGGTCGCACTCCACACCCTTAACTCATACACGCTGTCCTTTTCTACGCTGGTTTCATTCACGTGCACACCACTACTGTGCCACCTTAAACCCCTGCCCCTCCTCTCTTTTTCCTACCTTGAATTGGAAAGTCCTTCCAATGGAATTAGGATTACACGCATCTATCTACTAATGTTCAAAAGGGCCCTTCCAAACCAGCTTTAAGTTCTGTAAATTGCAACCCAAGGCCCCACTTTGTCCCAGCAAACTTGCTGTACCGTGTTACTGCTGTGACTTGGTTACTCACTCTAGCTTTTTCGCTACCTCCTTCACTCCACACGCGTGCTTGTAACCTTACCCTCTCCTTATTGACTCCTTGCCAATGCTCAGAGTGGAAAACCTATCCTTATGTATCGTACATTGATTCATTCTGCCTTCCTAAGACCTACACATCATTCCACAATACATTTTCATCAACTTAAGCATAACTCATGAACTTGCAGGTGAATGTCAAAGATGCAGTGACTGGCCAATATGGGATGCTTGGGCACCACCCTTCCATGTTTGAAAAGTGACTTGGAAAAGCAGACCCTCTCTTTCATTTGCATTGGCAAGGAATCCAAAAATATTTAGATTCTTTGCAAATACATGCACTTGTGTCCCCATTGTCCTGCACAGTGTTATGCATAGGGCACGGCTGCTAGCGCACAGGCCCTGATTCATACACAGCCCTAGAAATGGCGTCAGAGAGAAGCCACATGATGTCACAGCCTTTATTGTCCTCAGTGGGTGCTAGAAAATCAGGCCTATGGATGATAACGAACGAAGGTCTTCCCAGCATTACCTCTCCCTGGCTTTCTCAGACTGGTGGGAAGGTCATATTACTGACCTCACTTTAGGACGGATTCCTGAGCAGTGAGAGGGAGGGGAAAGGTGAGACTCCTCACCCTTCACCCGCTGCATACTGGGATTACAGGAAGAGAGAGAGGACATGATCACCACCCTGGTCCAAGCTAAGGTGTTTGCAAAAAAGCTTAAGTGTGTATGCATGTGTGTGTGCCCGTTTGCTGTGAACATATGTGTGTCAGAGAGTTTTCTTGAATCAAGGTGAGTGTGTGTCTGACTGAGTGAGTGTGTGATTGAGTGCTTCTGGCTGTCTTAGGTTTCCTCAGTACTCTAGAGACTACCTGCATGCAAATTCCTTTTACAAGGCAATATTGAGATTTCGAGGCACAGCTAGCACAAGGAATCTATGTCTGACCCCCCCCATCAAGGTCAAGCTTTCGCCTTCCCCTTCTCGCTGTCCCACCTCCCAACCTTCACTCCTGCTTTCCTCAAGATCTCACTACTTTTTTATCCCCGCTCTGTCTTCATTGCGCTCTCCAGTCTGCTTGCTCGAAGTGGGAGGTACTGTGTTTCGGCCAATGTGACACAGCCTTTTGTACATCACACTCATGGGAAGCTATTTGGAAACCACGATCGCAGCACATCTGCTCTTACAGTGGCAAATAATTGCAGTATTAGACACACCCAATATGAGTGTTCTTACCATGGCAAGTACTGGTCTTACTAGACAGAGCCCACAGGAATGTTCTTACTCTGGCGAATACTGACATTACTGCGCATAGCCAGAACAAGTGTCCTCAAAGGGAAACATACTGGGAAATACTGCTCCTGGCCTATACAAGTATTCCCACATGGGTCAATATTAGCCTTTCTGTTCTAAGCCAATAGAAGTGTTACCAACAGTATTTAACATCTATATTAGGCAACTTCTCCGTCTTATTCAGCCTCCTTGGTTTCCAGTACTACTCCTATGTCGATGACACACAGTTCATGGTCTACCTTGATCTTACTCGGTTGGATACTGCTGCACGGCTGAGGGGTTGCCTTGAGGACCTGGGATCCTGGATGGCTGCAAATTGTCTCAAACTTAATGGTGACAAAACGGAGGTTCTTGTTGGTATCTCCAACCCTCTGTCTTTCTGGACGGTCGATTTCTGGCCTACGTCTTTCAGTCCTTTTCCTATGCCTGTACTTTCTGTAAAGAACTTGGGTGTTAAAATCGCTTCCTCTCTATCTGTGGGTGACCAAGCGGTGTCTGTCTGCAAGTCTGGTAATTTCAAAGAAAAAATTCTGCGGAAAGGTCTTCCTTTCATTCCGGCTCAATTTCAAGTTCGTGTTGTTGCGGATCTCGTACTTGATCGACTATTGTAATTTTCTCTACCGTGGTCAGCCGTGCTATCTTATGCACCACCTCGAGCTTCTCCAGAAAGCTGCAGCCAGGTTTGTACTACATCCTCCACTGGGCACGCATATGTCTCCCCTACTTCGGCAGCTCCACTGGCTTCTCGTTGAGAAGCGTGTTCTTTTCAAATCACTTTGCATTGTGCATCGTTCCTTTTATAATCTGGGCGCGGAATACCTTCAGGCTAAGTTTCTTCCCTATGTTCCGTCTCGCCTGCTTCATTCTCAGTCTGCTCTCATGGTTCAAGTCCCCCAGTTTAGACTTTCCCATATGAGTGGCCGCGCTTTTTCAGTTGCTGCGGCCAAGGCCTGAAACTCTCACCCTCACTCTCTGCGGGCTACCTCTGATCATCTGTCCTTTCGCCGTTCCCTAAAAACTTTTCTGTTCTTATCCTTCTCATTCTCATTCAACTTTTCTGCAGGTTTAGCGCAATGATGCCTTCTGGCGAACGGGCGATGTATAAATATCCATAACATAACATAACATAACATAAAATAACATAACATAACATGTGTTCTTACAGTGGGCAATGCTGACATTACTGAGCACAGCCAACACATGTTGTTACAGAGGCAAACACTGGCTTTAACCAACACAAATGTTCTTACAGTGGCAAATCATGGCATTAATGGACATAGCCAATGTAAATGTTCCCAAAGTGGTTAATACTGGTAGTACTGGGCACTGCCAACATGAGGGTTCTTACAGTGGCAAATACTGGGCCTATGCAACACGGTGATGAAGCAAGCACCGGATATATATGGGCCTTGATTCTTTTAATGCTTTTTAATAACATCTTGAAAACTAAAACCACTCCTGTTACATGGAAACCCTCAATTATCATTCCTATCTTTAAGAAGGGAGACCGCAGTTGTTTCACTGCCTCAACTGAAATAACTAGTGGCAGAATGTCCCAGACAAAAGTCCCATGTCCAGTGTCAAAATCCTCACTCTGACCCTTACACGCTATACTAACTAAATCAAAGGAGATGTCTTCTTGGTCCAGAGGAATAACTACCTTCCACTGGACAAAAGGCAGTTCATGTCTTAGACTTTCACAAAGTGGTTTCAGCCACTCCTTGGCTCTTCAGTGAAATGTCTCCCTCCCCCTAGCCTTCCTCTGGCTTAAAATGTAGTTCCTTGGGTCCCACACCCTGGTTGGCAGTTTGCTTTCCCTCACACCGTAAATTGCACAGAAGAAGAGCAGACTAAATGCACTCACAAGCTGTAGTGGGTCCATGACCCTGGTGGGCAGACCTGGTTCTCTTTCAACAAGTACTGCAATGAAGAAGAGTAGCCTGGGTGCTTCCCCAGGTGTTGTGGGTCCCTTACCCTGCTGTGCAGACCTGGTTCCCTCTCAGCAAGTACTGTGACAAAGAAGAGTAGCCTGGGTGCTTCCCAAGCTGCAGTGGGTCCCTGACCCTGGTGGGCAGACTTGGTTCCCTCTCTCCAAATACTGCGATGAAGAAGGGTAGCCTGGGTGCTTGTCACTGCAGTGGGCCATACAGGCTTGGTTCACTAACCTGCCAAGCACTGTATGAACTGTCCATCAAGTTCCAGTTCTCTTTATTTGGGTGCAAGTGCCAGACTTGCAATTCCGATCTTAGTTTTCCTTTCCATGGGCTTGGTTCACTCCCCTACTTAGCCTTAGTACAACTGCATGTACTTCTTTGCTTTTCTGCGACTGCAGTAGGATCCCAGACCCTCCTTTCTCAGCCTTCCGACTTGAGCCACCACCTCATGGAGCTTTCAGTGCCTTCCCGGCTAGCTGCGTACCTTGTGGCGTGGTTTGCGTGGTTGTTGGCTTCTTAGAGGCAGCTGGGCTTGTTCGCAGGGCTCTGGCACCCTCCAGGAGCTTTCACTGCTCTGCAGCAGCTCTGTGATCCTCTTTCCTTCCAGGATAGCGTGGCCTCGCAGGACTCTTGCATGCCCAGAGCCTGAGTCCGGCTGCAGGCCGTGCAGTCCTCAGGTCCTGAACCAGCTTCAGATTCTCTCTCCATGTTCCTGGTGACCCGGTCAGCAACCCCTTGCACGTTGAGTTCCTCCTGGCTCTCGCTGTTCCTCCAGGGAGGGCTTGACAACATGTCAATTCCCTCTTCAGTGTTTATCTGGTTTCTTCCAATCAAATGCCCTAAACCACTCGACTGGTAAAATTGGTTCCAATGGTTATTCGGTATTGCTCCGTTCCTCCTTCTCGTCTCAGTACTAAGTGAGTGCTGGGGTGTGGTAACTCACTAGGAATCTTCCTCGTCTCAGTACTTTCTACTTGGACTGCCTTAGAAAAGTACATAGGGCATGAGGGTAGGATGGAAGAGGAGTGAGCTGGAGGAAATGTGGGGTAATTGTGGGAAGGGGGTCTAGAGTCATGTGATTGGTGGGAATACAGTGTTCTCGCAATGTGGTCGTCACTGGTCCCAAAGGGGGTTTGCCCTCCCATGAGAACCACCCACTGAGTACCATCCCCAGTGGGACTATTGCGTAGCAGCCTCACCACCCTGGCCTAATGTGTGGGGCTCCCCCTTTGGAAGCAGTGACGACATCCTGGGATTCATCACATCAGTTATCTCACCATTGCCCTCCTGGATGCGGATAGGAAAATCTTTCAGCACTTATATTGAAAGAAATTGAAGAATTGCTGTTGAAAACAAACTGCTTATCCAAATTCCAAACTGGATTCAGGAGGGGCATGCGTATGGAGGCAAATTGTCTTGTTATAAACACCCTTATAGAAAATGGCAGTCGGAGGGGGGCTATGTTGCATGTGTTGACCTTACTCAAGCGTTTGATATGGTGGACAGATTGCGACTGCATAAATAAATTGAATTTCCTAGAAACTCTTTTGGCGATTCTAATCCATTTACACGCAAACACTTTGCTTAGCGTCAGGCTTGATATGAAGGGTTCTGTTTCAAAAGCAATTCCTACTTGAAGGCGGCTCAGGCAGGGGTGTGTTTTGGCCCCCTGCCTGTTTAATGTATACCTTTCAGATTTGGGAGAATACTTGGGCCCCATTGAGTTTGTTCCAGCAAAATTTGCAGGTGTGCAAATCTCCTGGATAAGCTATGCAGTGTCCGGCTATTGGGCTGTACCAAAGTGGGCTGAAAGCGTCTTATAATTGTTTTCATGATGATTCTAATAGGAACAAATTGAAAATCAATCCCCAAAAAACAAATGTAATGTGTTTTAATTGCTTTAATTTCACTCATAACGTTCTATAATCTAAAAGTACTTCCTGTGGTTTTATATGGACTTGAAATGATCCCTCTATCTGAAGATTTTGACTTTTGGAAACTAGAGGGGAGAATCTGGCGAAAGGCTTTACACTTGCCAAAATGTGTTCCTATTGTGATTATAAGGTATGAATTAGGGTTGTTATCTAGGAATGCAATGGTCATTTGGAAAGAACTCTGCCTTTACGGGAAAATAATTACAGGGAGGGAAAATACCTTGTACTCTAGCACCTTGAAGCATCTCTTGTGCTAGATGGAATTACCAATAAAGATCGCAGACCATACAACCGGATAGACTAAAAGGATATGGCAAAGTACTACTTTATTCTCAATTTAATAAAGCAGAGTCAGCTGGCAGACATCGGACGGATGCTTGCACATTCACACACTAACTCGATTACACCGAGGTCTTATGCCCTGTGTATGCGGCTTGCAAGTATGGGGTCATATGTTGCAATACCACTTTAGACAACAATCCCCCTTGAGGCCACGGCATAAACATGTTATCTGCTGTACCCTTTACCCACTCTGCACTGTACTGTTTGAGCTTGGGCGAATGTTTCGGCTGTTTCTTGCATGGATGCATGAGAGGAGTGTCCTCCATAATGACACGTCTCAATTGACTGGCAATACTTACCAGATCGTTAAATAAACCTGTCATCTTAACTTAAATCACCACTTTTAATGATTTAAAACAACAATTATGAGCAAGCACCATCAATCGCTGCTCAATACTCTTGTTTCAATTACCTATCTATTCTTTTATTGGCGCCAATCGTTTACAACACTTTGGGCCCAATTCATGGAATATTTGGCCAGTTCAAAGTGAATGTGGACAGCTGAAAAGTGACTTTGCACTGCGGGCAAATATTCCATGAATCGGGCCCTTTATCTTTAATCACTGTTATTTTTCAACTCTTCATAATTCTTCGCGCCTTGAAACACTTGTGTATAGGCGCGTTACAAATACCATATCATATCATAGTGCTCCTCAATATTTTACACAACAAACTAAATTTAGACTAGTCACACATTACACATTATAAAAAACTGTGATCACATTCTCTCACCTTGACTTTACCCTGTACACGGTGGAGACATCTCCTTACATGGTCCTGACTTATGTATTTTTCTCTATTTCTACTCCCGTTGGAGTTTGAAATGTCTCCTTCTAATTCCCTTGAATTAGGTTTCCTAGGCGGTCTCTCTTATTTTTACAATATTTCCTGTTACTCAAAATTATCACAATCCCAACCCTTTATATTGCCATTCAGGGGTGTTGCCAGGTCTGGAAAAGACCCGGGACTACGCTAATGTCGGAACTGTCGGGACTGGGGGCTAGCTAGCCTTTTGGTTGTAATTCCTGAGATTCTATCCGGAACTACTACCAAAAGACCAGGGTTTATAGCCCCCTTAGCCCCCCCAGCAATGCCTCTGTTGCCATTCCCCTTAGTCTTCTTACCATTCGTTAAATGACGCAAGGCCTTCAGTATCAACTCCTCCTTCAATCCGGCCACTTTGCCTTCCGTCCACAGAGTGCCTGTGGAAAGCAAGCAGGGATTTCTTCAAAGGGGGACCTGTCCACCGTCTCGGTTCTTCTTGCAAGTTTATTTCTATTTGGCAGCTCTTCACAGGAAACTCTGCGATCTTCCAGGTAATGGCAGAGGATGCCTGATTGGCCGAAACTCTGCAACAGAACTAGTTTGGATCTTTAAACCATCCACACCGCTACAACGTGAGCTTAGTGCACTTTTGGAACGTGCGTATGTAATGGATGGGATCATACAGAATAATTCTGAGTCCAAATAACCGAACCAACTCAGGAAGATGGCAAAGTACGGTTTTATTAACAATGATCTAAAGCAGGGAATTTAAAACAAACATCAACGGATGTACGCTGAGTGATCTTTAAACAAAACATTGTTTTTATATAAAAAATAAATCAGAAGTGACGTCATACTATGTGGCAACAATGAAAGACCTATCAAGGGTCGGGATTGGCTAAGGGAACATCTAAGTATGCTTTCTATAGGAACTAGGATTGTAATTGGCTGCCCACTATCAAGTGGAGATCACATGCCTACCTCTAAAAAATGTCATCTTCAGAAACATTAGATATACAGTTTCTCATTGGTCTTCAAACTATAAAGTACTTTGTTATATGAACTACTATAATTGGTGCCATGTCTGGAACATTTGGTTAATTTAGAAGCACGTAAATCCAGACCCAGGTGCTAGGAGATGGGGCATGACACTACCTCACCACCCAATTAGCCCACCATCTCTCATCGCCCATGGCTTCTGCCATGAAGATTGTCTTTGTATTGGCCTTGCAAAGTATCCTTGTCTTTGAGAATGCACGGGAATGAGGGCACTCACTATCGTCTCTGGGACTCCAAGTTCGAACTCTATTTTCATCCTGGAGTCAAGTGACTAGAGACCGCGATTCGGTCCATTTTGCAGGTTTTAAATGCTCTAAATGAATAAAACTTGGCACTCTTGCTGTTCTTTCTTTGCACCTTCACAGGGGATGATTCATCCTCTGCACCTTTGCTCATTTCCAGAATAGATAGCTGACATTGGCTGCCTCAGTCTTGACTCCAGGCCAGACAACCACGCCATGCAGCGCCAGGATTCTGCTTATTCTTCCTGCAACACGGTTTTCCCTTCCGACTTCATGGGTCCTGGCTTACTAAATTCATGATACCGATGTCCAGCTTCTATATAATGGTGGCTTCACCTCGGTCTATTCACTACATATTCTCAGCTTCTACGATGACTTAGTCTACCTTGCGTTTCAGCATCTGTACTTTTATTGAACGATTGATTTTCTGCAGCACTTTGTGCACAAGTAATCTTCTTCTTTGTATTTAAAAGCTCACTTGATTCCTTACTTCATCATTAGTTTCTTTAGGATCCATACATTCTCTTCAATCAGTATCTCGTGACGTCATACATACTTTTAATGATGTTACTAACTTCTTTTCTTTGCTCTTTCTCATATTCCTTCAGGGAGTTCCTCCCTTAGGTTGTCATCACTCGGTAGGGTTGTCTCAACGGGTATAGTCTTTCGAACCCACGCTGCGTTATGGTCACATAGGCTGGTGTTAAACACAGCAAGGTCTCATGTCTCCAACATATAGGAGGAAGGGTGGCGGGGCTCCTGCAGAGGTATACAGCTGCTCCTCTACAGACAGGTTGACTTCATTCCTCTCCAAACGACCTTCCGAGGTGCAACTGGCCCCTTTTCTGAGCACCTGGTGTTCATGGCACTCCAGTCTCCCTATCGTACCAGTGCAAAACACCCTGGGTGTCTGAAGTCTTCAGCACAAAAAAAGCCGCCTTTGGGTTAGTTAGGGGTCTGCTTTTTGGAAATGTAGCTAACAGAATTGTAGCGCTGTTTTCATGATAAAGTAGGCAGCTCAGTGTCTGTGGAAACCATTCCAAGTCTTCAGAAAGAGTTGTCAAAAAGGGAATGTGTTCAGGCCAACTGACTTGAGCTCTAGTCACCTTGGCCTATTGCTTACATAATAAACTGAAATTGTTAAACTATGCACACATCAACATTTTGATGTGTTTAATTAGATTGTGATTATCAGTGAGCTGAACCTTTCTTCAGCCAGACCTATCAAGAAAATTGGCAGCGTGGGAGCCAACAGAAGGGAAAGGGGCGGTCGGTTGAAGCCTCTTGCTGTGCTTTTTCTACCAAAATGTGTCAATGGGCCTCATTACGAGTTTGGAGGTAGCCATGCTGTCATTACCGGCATGGCTACCTCCACACTCGTGTCCGGGTCCCTAAAAAAGGGAATTGCCGGGCCATTCCTACTTTTACGGACCCCGTAATTCCCATTTTCGGGACCCAGACCCGGTACGTCCCCATTCCCATTTGAGCCCCCATAGGGCCCAATGGGAAGGGAGAGGATGCTAACAACGGATGCGTTAATGATGGGTCCGTTGTTAGCATCCTGGTCTGCTCGCGGGTGCTGGTATGCACGTCTGGCCAGACCAGACGTGCATACCGCCACCCGCGAGCAAACTTGTAATGTGGCGGGCCGGGATGAACGGTGCCAGTACCTTACCGGCACCGTTCATACCGCGGCCGCCAGGGTCGTAATCAGGCCCAATGTCTTTTTGTGCACTGGCCATGCACCACATGTTTTATAGAAAATAATTCAGTATTTATTGCCTACAATACCCCAGTGCCTTTGACTATGATATTTTGTGCAGTTATGAGAAAATGCTGTGGATTTTCCTGCAAAAAGAATGCTATGAAAACGTTTCCGTATAGTGTTTTTGAAAAAATACAAGTGACCATATAGGCAGAAATTTGTTTTTTTTTCCTATAAGTGAAATAATGAACATGTATCTGAAAATTAACCCTCTTTACTTTTTGGTTGCAAAACCGCATCCATTTTTCTGCAGAAGAATTTTATTCCAGAAAACATAGCACAGGCCATTTCCCTGAACAAATCAATGTATCCATGTTGGCGCCAAATTTAAAATACCAGGCTTTTTTGAAAAGTCGACTGAAAATATATCTTTGATATTTGTGTGTAAGATAACTAACTCACTCGAAATTAGTTGTATCCTGTTTGCCTCTAACCCTTATGCGTCTTTATAAAAGGAGCATTGGACACCATTGTCTCTCTTGTGGTAATATCAATGGTACCATGTTATTGATGGTATAAATCTGTGACGTCCACCTACTCAGAGATCTCTGCAGCAAGTGCTCTACTCATTGCGACACATGCAAGTTCACATTAAGGAGAGCAATGCAAATAATAGCAGCTGGCCTTCGTCACGCCTCATACTATGTGAGTCTGGATGCTATCAGGAATGGGCTCCGTTTACACATTATCAAGAGTTGAGCCAGCCCATGGCTTACAAATGAGCGTCTCCTCGTTAATAAAAAACAGAGTCAGAGCATGTTTACGATCTGGACCATTCTGCTCATTAATAACACAGTCTCTCTATACATTCTCCACGGGAATGCATTTCTGGGCATTCGTGATAATCTGTGCAGGGAATTATCAATAACTTAGTTCTAGCAGTACATATGTGTTCAATTCTAACCACTCCGCTTGTTTAGATTTTGGCTATTCTCAATTTGGTGGTTTTTGAAGCATTGAAGCACCATTCTTCTTGTTCTTTTTAAGGCGCTGTGACTGGGCAAGAGGATGGGCCGGCTTCCACAGACCCCCACGTTACCCTTTTGTCCCACCTCTTCAGGCTACCCTAACCCCCACTGGAAATTAAACCAGATTTCGGTAGTTTCTTTTTGTTCAAAACAAATACTCCCAAAAAACTGACTCTGGGCAATGTCAACAGATCAGTGAACGTGGGCATTCATGCCTTCGGACCTGTGCTTTATCTATAAGCAAGTAAATGTTGGGAAAGGAGATACGTCAGCCAAGCCTTCATATCAAGTAAAAGGGGCAGGGACAGCAGAAGAAGGCTTGAGAAACACATTTCAGAGAAAATCTGGGAAAACACCTGGAAAAATAAGGGAGATGGACAAATACAGTTGGCCTCATTATGACATCGGCGGTAGTGGGCCGGCTGCCGCCGGTTTCATTTATTTTCCGGCTCCTGCAAATGGGCAATTACCGGGTCATTACGGCCCTGCCGGACCCGGTAATTGCCCGGAAAAAAGATGCTCCTCATTCCCATTCGGCCCCATAGGGCCCCATAGGGCCGAATGGGAATGGGGAGGTCGGATTATAACAGTGCTGGTGCATCCGACATGCTGTGCTCGCGGGTAACTTTCTGCCCGCCTGGTCCGGCAACTCGTAGTTTGCCAGTCCGGGAACTACACAACCGGCATGCTTACCGGTACCGTAGTTCCAGGACCGGCAGACATATAATGAGGCCCAGTATCTTTCAAAGAAATGCCTTTGAAGAGCAAACAGAATTTCAAGGTTTAGAAGCATAGTTCACAGCAAGTGGACCCTTTTTGTGGGAAGACAGAGGGCCAGATTCATGGAACGTTTTCCTATGGGACTGCGTCATTATAAAACACTTCCATGAATCAGGCTCAGAGTTTCTAACCAAAAAAGATGAAACTCTTCATAGTGGTAGCTATGGAAGAGCAGTCAGGCATCTCTGCAGAGAGTAGGTTGGCTGGCATTGAAATACAGTTAGTTCCAATAGTTATCCCCAGAGAATGCACACACTGGTATACGGAAATATGCAATCCATTATAAAATTACACAAGGAATAACTTTTCAGATGTATTTTCAGAATCCGACCTGTGGACAGATTCTGAGAGGCCACACTATTCTGATGAACAGGTGCAGCCACTAATGTCTAGCCAAACTCTATCTGGGTAGTGCGATTGAACAGCAATGCTTAGACTTGGGAGTGTTTGAGAGTAGTGAAGGGTTCAGTTAAGTACACAGAGAACTCTTAATAATTCAAGTAAGGAAGAATGTATACAATAGTTATTTATTTAAGCTTTATACACACTTAGTAATGAAAAACCACAGGTAAGTAACACATAAACATTCACTACTATTGTATACACATTCACCTTGGTGTGCTCTGCTGAGAAGACTTACACTGCACTTTTAAAATACAGTTCTAAGCAGTTTTCAGGATAATGTAAATGCAGTAAAGCAAATGATTAAAAGCAGATGAGGAACTAATGGGCTGAAAATAAAGGGGTTAAAACACCATTCAAAACCATAGAAATAAGGTACTATTCTTCCCTAGATAGCAAAGCAGGGGCCTAGTGCCCTTGACGGAATGGGTCTCAATAAAAGTATTTTCAGGAGACTTAGGGCCTCATTACGAGTTTGGAGGTAGCCATGGTGCTATTAGCGCCATGGCTGCCTCCAAAATCGTGTCCGGGTTCCTTGAATGAGGAATTAACGGGTCATTCCAACCTTGGAGGATCCAGTAATTCCTCATTCAAAAAACCCATCCCCATTCCCATTCGAGCCCCCATAGGGCTCAATGGGAATGGGGAGGGAGCTAATAATGGGCCCGTTAATAACAGGCCTGTTATTAGTGACCTGGTCCCCTTGCGGGACACGTAAAGGACGTCTGGTCTGACCAGACGTTCTGAGCGGGTCCCGCAAGGGAACCTCGTAATAGGGCATAATGGGTTTACCGGCACTGGAACCATTACCGGTGCCGTTAAACCCATTCCGCCCTCCTCCTAATGAGGCCCTAAGAGTCGCTTTAGAAAGTTGAACAAGTGTTGGCTTGAGCCAACTGGTACTTTGTAAATTTTCCAAAGTGTAATAAGAACAAGAGGAAAGTGCTTGACAGACTTTCTCCCAATCTGATCGCCTTAGGAAGGATAACTGGCCAGAACAGAACACCATAGTTCAAGGTGAGGCAAGGTAGAGGTAGGGCTTGGACTTTACACCTACACAGTGCTATGAGTAGGGGGAAAGAGTGTTCACCTGATGTACTGATTCACTCAGGGACCTTCATAATGGTTCCTGTATTCACTGGGCCTTCTGGATTCATGTCTTGGTTCCGTTGAAGGAATTCCACGGGCCTCTGGTGCAGAGGTCACTTTAGGCATTGGTTATTTGGTCTGGCTAGATCACAGTTCTTTGCTCTGATGGGTCGGTGCTGGACACCCAGGACACAGACTAATAGACCACCATTCCGGCGACTGCCTCTGAGGACTATCAGAATGCGATGGCAGAAACTAAGGAACTGGTCTTGCAAGGCCCCTATTGGTGGTGGAGAGCTGCAAATTCAGGGAAATGCTTTTTGTTTCATGAGCTAAGGAACTGCACAGTCCCAAATCTCAACTTGGGATAGTGACTGTTTCAGAGAAGTAGCCCAGGAGGACGTATGGGTAGCCCACCGGATGACTCTGGGACTTTTCTGAGTGCTTGAGCAGTGACTGGATTTTTTAACAGAGGTCTGGACTGGTTGTCCCCACTGGTCCAGGGGACGAAGCACTGATGAAGGTCTTCAGGAGATCTGCAGAGACAGGGCTACTCCAAGCAAATGAAGAAAGTTCTGCTGGCTAGCTTCAATGATGAAGTCTGAGTCTTTAGCAGACTGCTATCATTGGTAGGAGTCTTGGCTCAAGAATCTCTTGAATGGCTGTAGGAGCCCCCCTTTTATCCAAGATCTGGACTGGAGTTGCCCCAGCCCACCAATGGGTAAGATCTGCCCCATTCAAACTCCTATCTACACAGCAACCAACACACTCTGACTTCAATGTCTACTGGGTTCAGACAGACCCAGATTAATTTGCTAGCTGAGCTGCTAGCAATAGCAGTCGTCTGTCTGGTCAGTGCCCTGCTTTCATTTGTTATTTCCACTTTCCTGACCATGTTAGTTTGTTCCTCGCTCCACTCTACCCCTTGTATTCACTTCCTAACCCCTCACTCCCCACTCCCCCCTGCACGCTCTTGGTGTCTGATTGGTTCCTGGTACCCTCCCATGTGACCGGAGCAGCCCTCGTCCATGGAGCCTCAGGGTAACCTTGCCCGGCAGCCATCGGCTAAGGGCCAGAGGCAAATGGCAGCTCTTCTTGGGCAGCCCCATCTCAGTTTGCTTCTGTTCCCCCTAGGATGCCTTAAAGACCAACCTACAGCGACAAGTAAGGATGGTTGGTACAGGCGGTGAACACAGCCATTACTGTTCACAATTAAAACCCTACAACTCATACATTTTCATTTCCAGCACTGTATCGATTTACATTCTGCTCGGTGGCTCACTGTTAGTTTTTGAATCTATGTGCATTTTCCCACTACGGTTTGTTTTAAATTTAGTTGCATTTCTCCTACTACTTCATGCTTTGAATCTAGGTGCATTTATTCCACTAATGTGAATTTTGAATCTAGGTGCATTTTCCTACTACTCTTTGTACTGAATCTGGGTACAGTTTCCCATTACTGCGTGCTTCGAATCTAGGTGCATAAGTTTAGCTTCCTGAGCTGATCCGTGACCAGAACAGTGTTTAGAGATGAAGCAGGCCTGTTAAAGTGGGTCCTGCAGTTATGTCTGGGTCGAGGTAAGTGCACCCCTCTTGGCCCCTCTATTTTCATTTTCTGCCCTTCTATCTCTGTTGTTTTCACCCTCTTTTCTTGTGCCTGCTAGGATGTGCCTGGCCCCTCCATTTTCGTTTTCTGCCCCTCTCTCTCTCTGTCTCTCTCTCTCTATTGTTTTCACCCTCTTTTCATGAGCCTGCTGGGATGTTGCCTGGGCCCTCCATTTTCGTTTTCTAAGCCTCTCTCACTGTTGTTTCATCCTCTTTTCTTGTGCCTGTGGCGCTGCATTGCATGTTTCTGCCCCTCTTTCTCTGTTGCTTTCACTTTCTCTTATTGTGCCTGTTGGGCTGGGCCTGGCCCCTCCATTTTTGTTCACTGCCTCTCGCTCTCTGTTGTTTCACCCTCTCTCCTTGCGCCTGTGGTGCTGCATTACCTGTTTCCCACCCCTCCACTTGTCGTCTCCAGTACCCCCTGATTGGCTGATCCCCTCTTAACAGAAGGACCCACCTGCAGCGACTGATAAGGTAAGTGTGGTGTGGGTGGGGAGTGCAGCCATTACTGTAGTTCAGTAAAACCCCACCATTCTAATTACCCAATATCATATACCTACTTGTATAGATTAGTCTTATTTTGCATATGAACGCACTCAGACATTTGATTAGATGGATTGTCGGGGCTAGGAAAAGTGGTGCATCTAGTTAGACTTTTGGGGGTAGGAAATGTGCCATATTCAGATGGATTTTGTGGGTAGGAAATGTGTTACACTTAGATGGATTGCTTGTGCAGTAATATGTTTACACTCAGATGCACTGCTTTAGCAGGAAATGCGTTACACTTAGATGGATTGTCAGTGGAATGTATCATACCAAGATTGTTTGTGAGGGTTTGGAATTGTGTTACATTTAGATAGGTTGCAGAGGTAGGAAATGTGATGTACTTATCTATGAAAGACAAGCAATGAGTTACACTTAAATGGATTGTTAAAGGAAATGTGTTACTCCTGAATAATTGTGAAGGTTAGCACTTGTTGCATTAGAAGAAACAGTGGGCCTCATTACGAGATTGGCACTAAAAAGCAGCCATTAATGGCATGCCGTTAATAACATGTCCGTCTTGGCTCGAACCCGCAAACAGCGGGTGATTAAGAGTGCGCAAGCACGCGCACCCCTGCATGCCGGTAACGGCCGTACCGGCATGCCGGTAACGACCCTCAAACCCCCAGATAGCGGTATCAACGAACGCGCACATAATGGCTCCGGCCACGGCAACCCCCAAATAGCAGTACTGGTATTAACATAGTGCTAAGAACGGGCCCGTTATTACCGGACCCGGAAGTAACGTCATCGTGCCGGAACGGGAAATGCTTAGGCGCCATCTTCAAAAACACAATCCATTGCTATCCTCCACATACAGGACCTTCACCACCAGAACTACTAGCACACCATGGACAAAATGTCGAAGTCTACTCAGAAAGGCAGTGCCCGCCTGCTTAAACCACGGTTCAAGGATGAGGAGCTGAACATGTCAGCTGACACCCTACTGGCGAATGCTGATGTGGTGTTCTGCAGCGACCTCAGGCGTCCAGCCCAGCTGAAGAAGAAGGCCATCTGGGAAGAAGCTGCCCGGAAAGTAAGTGCAGTCGGCACCACCGCACGCACAATGCGCGATTGCAAAAAACTATGGGATGACCTCAGGCTGAGAGTACGGAACATTTTGTCGGCCAATCAGAGCCAGGGGCTGGCAACAGGTGGAGGACCTCACTCACCAGTGAAATTGGACAGATGGGAGGAGACTTGTAGCTCAGTCACAGATGTGGAGTCTATTGAAGGAGTCGGTGGAGCTGAGTTTGGCGTGCCAACATTGGCAGATGAAGGTGAGTGTCCCTACAAACACACAACTAATCATCTTATTGACCTCCGAATGTTACAGCAACGCCAGCTAATACATGGCCCATCATGCACACCTACACATATCCATATACACATGCTGGGCCCACCACTATCACATCCTAATGCATGCTGCATGCTGTGCCCCTACACAAATACACACCCGACACGCAGATGACCTGCACGTTTCACACAGCACGTCACTCCCAACACACATCAAGGCCCAACAGCAGCCACCGTGGTGTACATGTGAACACCTGCACGATTCCAAACAGCACCCCCCAACCTTGCATGTACCCAGTCCGCTGCAAAGCCAGCCATGCAACTGATCACATGGCGCCACCTGCACAAAGACAAACGCATGCATGATGCAAGCACTACCATCACTGATGCCCTGCCACTCTCTGTCCCCCACAGGTACGGATGCAGACAGCGAAGAAGCACAGGGAAGTGCACTATGCACAACACCAGCCAAAAGGGCAAGGAGGCAAGGTGATGGCACTGGACCATCTACTTCAAGTGGAACAAGGATGGGCCAAGCGGCACGCGGGACAACAACCAGTGCCCTACCAGCCACACTGCAACCCACACAGGACAAGCAGACACCTGCCGCTGCACTCCTGGACACCCAATCGACACAGGCCGAGGACACATCTGGCATGGACGATGGCACACAGTCTGCTGCTGCAAGCACAACTGGGGCGATGGCTGCATCGGCACAGTATAGTGTCAATGAGGAAGCTGACCCTGACAATGACGGCAATGCAGGACTCGTCCACTCAGAGCCTGTATGTCGAACACCAAGCCCGCAGGTCACCTCACAGGACACACCTCGCTGGGATTCATCCGAACAGGGCAGCCATGTTGAGTGGTCTCCAACATTGCACAGCCCCATATTGCATGCAGTACCACCACATAACCCACCAACCACCACCCACACTGCCATACGGGACTTTGAGGGACGTCTGTCCAGGATGGAGGGCCGGCAGGAGGAGATGCAAGGCTATGTCAAGCAGTACCTTGCTGAAGGGGAGACAACACGCCGTGTCATCCATGACAGCACTGCGGCCGTAATCCAGGCCATCAACTCAAGTGCACAGCAAGTGCGCAATGGCTTCAATGCCTTGGGACAGATCCTCACTAGGATTTCTGATAGCATGGAGTAGCAGCAAACTCCGGCTTTGGGGTCACAACCATCTGGCTCATCCACATCGACCATGCCAACGAGTTCCAGGCAGACCAGCCCCGTGCGCAGGTCCCTGCAAAGTGCACGGCACTCAGATATCCAGACCCCACCTCCGAAGGGGTCTCCACAGTAGCAGGGCCACCCTGCAGATTCTTTTTACGAATACATGCAGACACATGTTGTGCCATTGTTGAATTTGGGTGTTAGGGGGAGAGTGGAGGGTGGTGGTGGGTGTAGTACTGGGGATGTTGGGGGGCGGGGGTAGCATGGGGGTGTGTGGGGGGGCAGGGGTGTTGGGGGGTATGTAGGTAGCATAGGGGTGTGTGGGGGGAGGGGGAGGGGTGTTGGGGGCGTGGATTGTTGAATCATGTTGTATAAAACATCTCACTAATACACCTGTTGTGTACAAAACATCACATGAGTGGACATTGCTTATTTGTTGTTTGTCAATTTATTGCTTCATAGTGAACTGTGCCCATATACCCACACACCCAGTGCCCACAGTTCCCAATACATGGCACCCTCTGCATCCAAGTACATCAGAATGATTAGTCTATGACCAATCGCCGCACTGCACGACCCTCAAGTGTATTGCGTCCTGGCCTATGTCCAACATCTACTCCTTCCTCTCCTTCTACTTCACCAGGTGGTGGCAGCTCCATGTCAGGTGGCAGGGGTACGTTCCGCCGGATGCACATGTTATGCAGCATTGCATATACCATGATGATCTTGCCCACCTTCTGAGGCCCGTATATGAGTGCCCCTCCCGACCTGCTGATGCAGCAAAAGGCCGAACGTCTGCTCAATGACCACACGCGTGCGTGTATGTGCACGATTGAAGTCCTCCTCGTGCCTGTTCTGCAGATTCCTGACAGGGGTGAGTAGCCACGCCTTCAGAGGATATCCAGCATCACCTACATGGGAGCAGAAGGAGGTATGTGTAAGGATAATGCTCAGTTGCCATGTGTGCTCAGCCAATACATCTTTCAAGTTCATATGCACAATCCCGTCAATGGCAGCCACATCCACATGACTATCAGCCCTCCAGTGCATGCCAATCCATGATGCGAACCTTGGGTGACATACATGACCTAGGGTCCTAGGCATTTAAACCACCAGGCCCCCCGATGCATTTTGGCTAGGGCCATTATGTACGCACATGTGAGGGCTGTGTGGCGGCAGATAACTCAAGATACTTTCATCTCTCTCCCCCCATGGCCCAGGGGGCATTCCCGTTGCATATGTATGTAGCCCCCCCATCCCTCCCCTCCCATGGTCCAGGGGGCAGACTCACCCAACAGCCAGCCACTTCGTACGACGTCTGCTTCCATGTAATGGGGTAGTGAGGAGTTCCGCAGCACCATGGCATCAAGCGTGGATCCTGGGTATCTGGCACAACAATGTGTTATTATCTGGCTGGCATCACACACCATCTGCACATTGATGGAGTGGTATAGCTTCCGATTGCGATACACCACCTCCACGGCATGTGGGACTACCAACTCTACGTGCGTGCAGTCGAGGGCACCAATTACATTGGGCATGCCTGCCAGTGCATGGAATGCTATTTTGGTGGCATTTGCCTCCTGTGGTGTACGTGGTAGGGATATGTATGCACTTGCGTGCTTCAGTAGTGCATCCAGCACTTGGTTTAACACAACAGAGAAGCATGATTGTGACATGCCATGCATTTGGCCCACTGTGTGTTGGTAAGTGCCTGTGGCCAGGAAGTGGAGCACAGATGCCACCTTCAGCAGAGGGGGGATGGCTATGCGGATGTTGATCAGGCTGACCAAGTCTTCCTGTATTAATTCCACTATGTTGGTGATGGTGTCCTTGTCCAGCCGATACAGGGTGTGGATCTGTGCTGGGGTTAAGTCAAAGGGAATGGCCCTTATACATGGAATTGATGGCTGTCTGTGGGGAACAACTACCTTGCTGGGCCAGTCTCACCCTCCTTCTCCTCCTGCATCTCCTCTGTGTTGCCTGTTGTACTGCCTGCTCAAAGAGTAGCAGTGCAGGCATGTCCTCCAGCCCCAGTATGGCAAGTGCAAATGGTAGCATTTTGGTTTGGAAAGGGGTGTGGTGTGTGGGTGTGCTCCTTTTGTGATGGCCCTGACTCCATTGCCTCCACCTGTGCTGATTGTGTGCACCCGTGGCACTTGGTTAAACAGCAGTTTGCTGTTAACGGGTAGTCTACAATGCCGGTATTGCCAGCATCAAGGTGGCCCTTCTTATCGGCATCTCGATGCCGGTATGTACATGTCCGTGCTACTCGTGGTGTCCTCTTCATTGCGGGATGCCGGTATTACAGGCACGCCAACCGCGCACGCGCCCGCATGCCGGTACGGTGGTGCACAGCCACAGTGGGTCCTTGTTGATACCGGTGCGACCGGCATCTAGGGTCGTAATACTACGGACCGGTATTGGAGCCCGGTATTGCCTTACCGGCTCCGTTATTGCCGGACCGCCAACCTAGTAATGAGGCCCACTGTAGTTTTAGTAGGTTCATTTCTCTTGAAGAACTTAGGTTGGCACCTGTATCAGTGTGCACATTAGATTGATCTGGAAATGGTCATTTGTGCTGCGCACATGAGGTTAGCCACCTTTACACCCAGTGGTCGAAGTGTACAAAAAGCAGTAGTGGAACTATGTTTTCTGCTGGCCTGCCCCACACCCCACAAACCCCATCATCACATGCCCTCCCCCGCACAAACCAAACCCCCAAACAAGCACACCTGCTGTTTTAGGGTATGTTCAGTGCAGTGCACTGAAGTGAAAGTTTCAACTTCTTCCTACAATTTTATTTTAAAACAAACCATTCCGAAACAGGTTCTTTTTAAAATAAAGGTATAGGAACAGTACAACTTTGTCTTTAAAGTTGAGGAGCACTGCTCCTGGCCACTTCGACCACTGTTTACACCCCGGATATACACTGGTAATCCCTCCATTACACTTAAGATCCTAACTCAGCCTGGGTATCCTGATATCGCAGTTAGTAAACGGCTGTTAGGAGCGTACATAGAACCAGGAAGATATCTAGTAAGACTAGAAAGGTAGCCTGTCCTTGGTGCCTAGAGAACCCTACTATCCTAAATCCTATGGTAGCCGCCTAGTAGATATATCAGGTCAGCCAGTGTATTGTGCTAAGAAGACTTGAGGCTAACCCCCCCTAGACCCCCCATGATGCCTAGAAGAGTCTACGAGGGTAGCTGTTTTTTTTTTCACAGACCTTCGGATAACACAGCAACATTAAAGATAAGCTCCATTGGTGCTCTTGGTACGTATAAATGGTATGTATAAATGCACCACTTCAGTGGACATTCTGCTGTAGGCACGGCTATCCATCCACTCACAATGGAATGCAGCTACGACCTATGCCAAAATTCGGATTAGCTGAACACTTGAAGTTTTTAAGCCTACTTACACCAGACTACGCCTCAACACCCAGACACCAGTATGCAGTGAAGACCTATGACTAATGGGGGCATGCTCGACACATTGCGAGTTTCTAGCACTCACGCCATCTCCTGACCTCTCATCACCCATTCGCCTGCCTGATTTCGTGGGTTGTTTTTACCGGAGCCTGGCCAGCCCGCTAAGCTTTATTGTAGGCAAATGCACCAACACATTCTAATCCTACTCCTTGATCTCCAACACTCTGGACTTCGGTCAACCAAAGGCGTTCCCACTCCCAGCGCTTTGAGACTATGATAAAGGTAAATGGCTCTATTTAAAAGACAATTACAATGCAATACAATATAGTTCAGCCTGACGTGATCAAGGACAACCATTGTATGTCAAGTGCAACCTCAAGTGCCTCAGTAACACTATTTTATGGAAGCTAATGCCAGATTTGCATGTTATAGTCACTGCATGTTTGGTACAGCTTACCATAGCCAGGTACAGCCATCATATGAGAAGCATAGCCTGCAACGCCTCTGTAAGGCCATTATATGCCAATACAAGCCTCATTGGCATGGTATAATCAAAATATGTAAGACTCGAGCCACTTTTTCCAGCTTTTCGCATCACATGCTTAAAAGAGACTGTTGAGGGGTTTATCGGCGGGCAAGTGGGGTGAGTGTTTCAAGCCCTTACCCCAACCTTACCAATTCATCAGCTTCCCGTTAGTAGAAAGTGAAGAAGAGGAGAGGGACAGGGATGTAAAGTGCTGAAAATAACTATGGTTTTACAAGCCCTGTTTGCTTTCTGTTCTTGGCACTGCCTCTGTGATCACTGAGCCAGGGGTTTCAATGGCAATGCCAGGGATACCAATTACAAAGAAAGAAACAGGATG
The DNA here is from genome assembly GCF_040938575.1 of Ambystoma mexicanum. NCBI lineage: Eukaryota > Metazoa > Chordata > Amphibia > Caudata > Ambystomatidae > Ambystoma > Ambystoma mexicanum. The sequence continues at coordinate 726,012,348 of NC_090937.1, read as the reverse complement.
ACACACAACCTGTCAAATATGTTTTCAAGATCCCTTTGTTAATAACAGAGTATTTGAAAAGGGGAGCAAGTAATATCAGATTACTTCAGACCCAACTCTGAGTGGATAATTAGTAGGCAATGTTGTTGGTGCGATGTCTCTTGAGAAGTACACCTTTTGTGTGATTAGAAACAGTTTCCATAGTTTCCATTTCCTTTGAATCAAGGATTTGTAAGAATGTCACTGTATTTTCCCATGTTCCCTCCCTGCCTTGAAGCGCTTTGAAACACATTGTGGATAGGCGCTATATAAATAAACAATCCAATCAAATCAATCAAATAAAATAAAATCAAGCATGGTTGTAAAACTTCAAAAATCTGTGTTGAGACTCCAGTTAATGTATAGCTGTAGAAGCTGGAGCTGGGAAGTTATGTGGTCAAGTGTCTATATTGTAGACTGAGCTTAAACATCAGCTTTGCCAGTTACCTAAAAGGTGTGATCCAGGGCAAACCAATTAATCTCACTGTGCCTTATCTACCAACATTCAGAGTCCCTAGTAATGATTCAGTTCCCAATTTGCCGTATTAAAAAGAAAGCCTCACTTTAGGTTTACTAGACTGTGGCTATTGACTAAGTCAACAATTAGGGGATGTGGATAGTGATTATGCTTTCTTTGTAGACACGTATTAACCAAACAAAGAAATAATTGTTGTTTCCAAATGTGTGGATCACCCTGAGGATCTTGGTTGCAGGAACTGATTGCTGAATGGAGTCCAAGGAAATCTGATACAAACATATTTATGGTCTTTAATATCTGAAGAGAGGCTATTGGCTCTCACTATACATTTTATTGAGAGCAACATGATTGCAAAAGCATATCACACAGCAGCAACAAATGCCAATTAGACAATTAATGTGTACAAGAAATAATGAAAGTGAGTTATTTTTTTCAATATTGTCGACTCTGTATGCTCTATCTTCTTATTACTTTTAAGTAGTTAAATACTTACAAGTTTACAATAATATTAAATAGCACCACATACTGGAGATTCTAGTGTCCAGGATGTGTATGCTATGGAGCTATCCACTGCTCCTTTAATAAAACTAGCATTGTGTGTATTGCAATGGTGGGGACGACACAGGTTGTTTGGGTGTGAGTTTTCGCGGGTCGGCTGCGGCGTACATTTTGCTTTGAAACTGCCCTCCTACCCTCCTCCCAGATGGCCTTCCCCTCTTTTAACATGATTGGGCTCTATTGTGAACTTAGCTAATGCAACGCTTTCAAGCAGTTCTTGAATTATAATTATCTTTTATAACGCGCTTAGTACCAGCGATTGGTTTTTAAGTAGGGGCGAGGAATTCTAACCAGTGTTGTGCTGTTGTCTTGCTTCCAATACGAAGGAGTTGCCCCTGAGCTATCCCCTCTCACTCAATTAAATGCAACCTGCATCTCTTCAAAACTCTCTTCAAAACACTTTTTCCACAAAAACTAAATAGATTGAAAGTTTATCATTGAAAACGTAACACTAGTTTCCTTTTTAGAGAAGAAATATTCATGGCAGAGAAAGGCTACAGTGTCTATAGTACTTTTGGTAATGTGACAGCAGAGATTGGACTCACAGTCAAATACATTGTGTGAAGACAGAGCATGGTGCATGCTGCTAGGAAGTAGACCTTTAAGTTCACTGTCAACCATTGTTACCATACCAATTCACATGTAAAGTACAAATCATTCTATTTGCCTTTTTAGATTTGTGGCATAAAGCTTTGTGATCTTGTCTAGCACAATTTATGACATTTGTGATGTCTCTTTTCCCTAGGACTTACATCATCACATTAAGGGAAAATACTAAAACTTTCAGGCAGCTCAGCCTTAATCAGCGAGCAAAAGGCTGATTTTCACAAGCGAAAGTACATCTTCAACTTTTTTAAAAAAAGTTGTAAAATGAATCTGCATCTGGTGGGGATGGGGAGGAGAGGACTTTTTCGGATTAGTGGGATTGAGTGCAGATTAACCTTTTGTGCCAAGGTTAAGCCGACGCTGCAATGGCATTAACATCACCAACCAACTCAAATCCCAGAGAAGACGTCTTGGTGAATTCTGGTCATCTTGACATGATGGCCGCTGAGTAGATAAACTTCTAAAGGATCATGGAAAAGATAGTGCTTTGCCTAACATAGGCAAAGGAGCTGATAACACACTTACCACGAGACACCAGGCGTGAAGGAAGATTTAATTGTGAGCCAGCCACGAGGTCCAGGTTTCACTAGTACGATAGGCAAAAGAGACATGGTGTTCATGGACAAGCGCAAGACTCTGCAAGATGGAGGGACTAAGCAGTGTGATGTGTTTTGGATTTCAGATCTCCTGCTGGCCTCCTGTCTTTGTCAGCTAAAGCAGAGTACAAGCAGCAATCCTTCATGAAAATGTACACCCCGTTGTACTCCTGGATTTCTACACAGAATCAAGGCTTAATAAGTAACTGCTGGGTACACATATTCAGTGACAGTGGGGTACAAATATGCACTTAGGAAGTCACGTTATTGTCAACCCGCATTTCCTGTGGGTTTTCTGTGAACATGGGATGTGTCGCGTTGTTATGGCTATCATGTCTGTTTACACTCTCGTATCATTGTACGTTCACACAAGTTTTTGTTTTTTTTGATGCGCATAGAGGGATTAGAACATTGATGGTAGGCTCCAACAGCAGGGGGAGCAGGGTTTCTGTGAGGTGATTTCACCTCAGGACTGTCACGGGCCCTCCTGCTGGCGGATACAGTTGGATAGTCCCTGCGGAGGATAAGTGGCCGGAGGGGATCTGTAGGGGGAGAGCAGGGGAGAGGCGAAAGAAGACAGGAGCTTCAGTGTGCTACTGAGGGCATCCCGGCCCTCGGATGTCCAGTGACGGTCCCCCCGTTAGGCCGTCCGCCTGGTAGAACTTGATATTTCCCTCTGGAACAGTTTTCCCGAGGGTGCCCTTTTCAAACACTGTGCTGAGGAAGGGTTACGGCCCAGTAGCTTGACTGGGCAGCTTGACGTAGTGTGGTGCGAGTGTGGTACCTCCCGTTGGTAGTCTGCAACTACCTGTGTGAAGGGGGAGTTGGTCCGATCAAGTTAAATATTTACATAACCAATGTGAGTGCGCACTTCCTCATGTGACTTACAAGATATATTTGAATATTTATTTACCAAAGGTGAATGCGCACTTTCTCAGATGACCACTCTGGTGTATATGAATATTTCTCTAATCAATGTGAATGCGCACGGTCTCCTGTGACTAACATGATATATTTAAATATTTATTTACCACAGGCAAATGTGCACTTTCCCATGTGACCTGCATGATATATTTGAATATTTATTTACCAAAGATGAATGTACACTTTCCCATGTGACCTACATGATATATTTGAATATTTATTTACCAAATGTGAATGCGCACTCTCTCATGTGACCCACATAACTATTTGAATATTTATTTACCACAGGCGAATGCGCATTTTCCCATGTGACCTATATGATATATTTGAATATTTATTTACCACAGGTGAATGCACACTCTCTCAGGTGACCCATATGATATAGATGAATATTTATTTACCAAAGGAGAATGCACACTCTCCCATGTGACCTCCATGATACGTTTGAGTATTTATTTTAACCAATGTGAGTGTGCACTTTTCTCAGGTGGTTTCAGTGTTAAATATGTGTATATTTAGTTAAACAAGGTGAATGCGCATGTTCTCAGTGGATCTCTTTGAGGTAGAGGAAGAGTAATTGAACAAATGTGTATGCACGAATTCCCAGGTGCCAACACTTAAATATATGAATAGTTAATTAGCAAATGGGAATGAACAGGACCCACTGAGGAAAACCTAAGGCAGAAAATGTGTAATTAATGATACCAAAAGTGATGAAATGTAAAACTGTTGAACATTGTTACTTTCCAGTATTATCCAGTATTATTCGTAGAGAGCCTCAGTTAGGAGCTCAGTAATGTAATATGGCTCACGTGTAACAAGGATTGGTTTGACTGATACAAATATTTCAAGGAAAGCGGTTCTCGCTTGTTACACGAAGCCAGACTGTGTCTGTTTATTTAGCACTGGTGTATCTGTCTCCCATATGGGTGGACCTCACCTTGGTCCTTACTAGCTTCATCCACTTTCCCCCCTGGCTACTCCTGGTATGCACATGTGTGCAGTGAGGTGTCAGACTCCTTTGCTCAGGTCTTCTACAGGTTGCAGTCCACTCACACATATATAGAATTCAAATAAACAAGGGAGAGGCACCTTACATTATTCTTCACTGATTTCAAGCAGGAGTTCAGAAAAGGGCCAAATTAAAGTCAGTTATTGTAAATGCTCAATACAAAGTGCTCTGGGGCGTTGGAAAGGAGTCATGTAAAGCCGTTTAAAAAAACGTAGAAAGTCATAAATAAACAGAACTTTGACAGCTACAGACAAAAATCTCCATAAAGGTGTTGAAGTCTTTCTTGTGGGGCAGGAAACATGATTTGGTGGTAAGGTTGCTCATGGTGTATGCAATACTATAGAACCGTCGTGAGAGTAACACACCTGTTAAGATGGGAATTATAAAAAACACATCCCTTTAAAAATATCCACATTGAACAAGTACCTCCTCTCCCTCACCCCCCTGCAACTCCATATTAAGGAATGTTTCCCTGGAATTCAGACAAATATAGGCACATGTGGGTAGATGCGCCAGTTATTGGGTTTTGTTTGATATGTCTAGCTTGACACCTATTATAGACAATTCAAAAACTGGAAAGGCCAGAGTTAAAGAAACAGGACTAAGTGGGATGAAATGCTGTCCTCCAGTGCTCGTGTTCAGATACTTTGGAAGAGCTTTTTTAAACATCGTTTTATTTGAGCTTGCATTCAAATACAAGCGGACAATAGGCGTCGTCGCCTCGAGTACAAGGTGGTCTATGAAAAGAAGCATACTGCCAGAGGTAAGCAAATTCAGATGGAATGGGCGATTGGCACATCGCTAATTACCGGCATACATCTGCCAAAGGCGGCTGATCAAGACCAACCGCTGTAATCAAATGAATCCAACTGCATCCGACCACAGTAACCAGGGTACAAAAAAAGGTCATTGAGCAACATATCATGAAATGAATACAGTTTCACTGGATAATGTATCTGTGTGGAATACAGGTTGTGTGCATCAGCATGGATGTATGTGATTTCTTCGGATATATTTCTCCTACTGGAGATTTTTTTTAAAATTTTTTTTTATTTGATTTCATTTGATTTAATTGTATAAAACAATTTTTACAAAACAATATTCCCACATTAACTGTTCTCCTACTGGAGATTTCACCAAATCCATTGCACAGAAAAAACACATCTTATATATATATTTTTTTAATGCAGGGGAGGCTCCCCTTATGCCCTCCTCACCCCTCCCTACCCTAACTTATACCCTTACCCCACACTCCACATATTATGCATTACACATATATCATTTCCCCAACCTTTTTTGGTGAAATATATTTGGTGAAATCTCAATAGGGGAAATGGTATTCAAAGAAATCACCGGTAACGCATCAGCATATCCCAGCAAGTCGGGCTTTGTCCAATCAGCAGCATGAGCGCTGCCCAAAGTATCATTCACAAACTCCACGTCAAAAGGCAATCGATAAAATGTGAAAATGCTGAGAGACTGGTCTAAGCACAAACGTTTCATTTGCTTGAATAAAGCGATCAGAAGGCGTCAGCTGTTCACAAACATGTTCAATTAATCTAAAATTGAATATGTAAGTGCACCCATGACTGATGGATGCCAGGGCTCTTGCAGAAATATTTGCTCCTAGCCATTTGCGATGGAGATCCTTGATTCTAAAAAGATATGTCTAAAAAGCTCGAAGAGGGTAAGTCTCACCCTTGTCGGTTGCCCAGAAAAGGACTATTTCTGAAACTGAGACTAGCCAATCTGTATCGCTCCTTGAAGGTGGGAAATAATGTCCCCAAAGGGGCTGTATCTTGACCACCAGATATGTAACATTGTTTGTAGTGCACTGCAGTGCCACCAGCACAAGGCAGAGACCGAGGAACATGTTATGTAGCTGGGAAGTGTCATGTAAGACCAAAAAAATAAAATCTCAGCTTTTTCTCCTCATTGTATGTAAAGGGACAATGTAGCTGCCCTCTCCCAGATCTGGGGCCAAGCAGTCTCCCAATGTTTCCTCCCACCTTGACATATACAGCATTCTGTCACCAAGAGATACCATTAAATTATTTACACAACTTAGGTAACCAGTTGAGAAGAAAAGCCCTCGTGATTTAAATGATCATGACGGTCTATCTTGTCCAGTGATGAATTTGGGCTTAAGTCCATCTATTGGTCTCTGTAATACAGAATGCTCCCAGACACGCTGCAACTTCAAATGGAGTGCCTTAATGATCTAATTGCCCCAGAGATTACAAGCCCCCAGCCTGCCAATGTGAGAATAAGCATCTTGCGTTCCTTGGAGAACAACACAGGGTTTCCAAGAAACAGGGTTACACAGGAGATGCATGTAGAACGTTTGCAATGAGTTATGGTTTTTCTACAGTACCACATAGAGATGGCTGTGGATGGAAGGATGTCCGGGGGGTGGGGAATTCAGTTTAGACCTCTATGTCTACATTCCAGAGTAGTTCATGGCCAAGACCCGGGGAAGCCTCTCTTTCCAGAAGAATCCACAATTTATCAGAGGAGAGAGGCTGTTGCCATTTTAAGATTGTTTTAAGTTGAGAAGCAAATACATATCTGCACACATCAAAGGCAGACAAGCAACCCGACTCACTCGCATGTTAGAGAACATTGAATGAGATGCAAATAGGCTGGCATTTACAGATAAAACTATGTATTCTGTTTTGGATCTTTTAGCACAACAATGGGAAACTTCTGTGATTCCTACAAGAGGCGAGACATGCAATTCATCTTCAGGCTTGAGGTTCTTCCCATCAAGGAGATCTCAAGATGAGACCATCTAATCAGAACTTGATAGAGAGCGGGCAGCAAATTGGGGATATTATGCCAAATGATCCCAAAGCGAATAAACACATAGCGCCCAAGTAGCCACTGAAGAAATGCACACACACGTTAGGACAGTAGGAAACGCAATTAATGGGCAAAAAGGGTTTTAGCACAGCAGCCCCTCATCACGTGGTCGGAACAGTGACCATTTATTCCATGTCCAATTAGATAGCACACCTTCTAGGGTTATTGTGTATCTAGAGAGGGAGATGAGACGTCAGGACCATAAACATGTCTGGAAGAGAGAGCGCTGCAGCATGGGAATGAGATGGGTGTAACTTTCAGCTCACAGTGGTTCACCCATCTCTCTTTCCCCACCACTTACCTCAGCACTGCATTGCACAGTCATGATTAGATGAACAAATAATTAACCACTCAGAACCTTCTTCAACTTTTTGAATAGTGTAGTAGAATGCAAACCAATGGCAAGCTAGGTTAAAATATATCAGTTTTAGAAGGATGAACTTAGGAGCAGTTAGTAGATTGTGAAAGAACCAATAGTAGAAGTTTTACTTATAGATAACAATATGTTCTATATTCCACTAACAAACTGAATAAGTGAACAGACATTTTTATGATAATCACTAACCATGACATTAGCTAGGACGTTTTTCTAACTTGTTGTTCCTAATGCCATTTTGAGATTGTCTTTTGTACACTCTCCCGACCGTTTCTATCTGAGTAAAGCTGTGTTTTCTTATGCACTTGGAATTATTCTGTTTATTGAGTTTCTTCTCTTTATTGGTATAGTTGGGCCTATCATAACATTTGGAGGCACTGTTCAGATCCCCAGAGTCCGGAGTTTCACACAATTGCAGAGTGAACGTCTGGAGGCATTGAGGATACAACTCTTAACTACCTCAGATATAAGTGCGATTATGACAAGTAAAATGAGGATCTATGTGGATCTGGTTGCATACATACAAGCAAAACAAAATAAGTGTTGTTTGAAAACAAGGGGATGTTGGGATGAAAATCTACCTATGCTTTATCACATTTTATGCCAGGGTCTTCCCGAAGAAGTTCAGAAACAGCTGAAGAAAATTGTAGGGATTGAGATGAACCAATGGCTCAAAATACAGATGAATATTTCTCATTATGGTGATGGGTAGACAAATGCATGTTCATATTGCTCCTCCCACACAGGCTTGATCAGATGCAGAAAGTTAAGCAACTGTGCTTGGTGAAGGATTCCATGCTTATTTGACTGCAATGACTAAATAAATGAACTTTATTTTTTTAACAGGTCCAGGTACTACATGGGGGCCAGCAACAACCAATGAAAATGGACAAGAGAAAATAGATCCAGATGTTGTAATTCCACCCCTGCAGTTATTCCCCAATGGTCTTGTACATGTTGACAATCTTGTTCAAAAGTGGAACCAGCCACAATTTACTGGCCCCTATACTGTAGAATATGCCACACCCCCATCTGTAAACGTAAGAGGGAAAATGACATGGCTGCATTTAACTGACTCAATGGAATGGCCCTCATGTCACAAGAAACAGAGGGAGAGGAACAAGAAGATGTGACAGGGTCCCAGATGAGAGCGTGAGCTGACCATCAACGTGATACTTGATGTTACACCACAGAAGAATGTATTTTTCAAGAGCAAAGGAAACCTTTTCTATAATATCTCAAGATATGCATAAGAAGAGAAATATAGAGAACATCGACTCTATGAGTCTAATGATTGCTGCTTTTTTTCTTTTTCCTTTTATTGTTTTTGGTTTGCATATACCATGGAAGTAAGATTTAATGGTGATAGTACCAATGTAGCTGCTAACGTGTCAAAAATGACATGAGTTAGGAGAGATGTGATTGATGACAAACAACTGAGACAAAACGTTGAAGGTTATAGCAAAGAAATGAACAACCTGTGGCATCAGCACATGACTAAGGTGGGAAGGGAGAAATTGGATGAAAACTGCTTTGCATGCGCTCTCCTTCCGTATGCCTTGAGTGTCTCCATATTGTTTGTGGCCAATTAAATACCAGTACACAGGGCACATTGCCTAACTCATATTGCACGAGGAAAATTCCGGAGAATTTGGGATTACTGAAAATGGGTGACCAAAGCAGACTCCCTTTAAGAAGACAGTTTTATAAAAGAAAAGAAAATGGTAAACAAGGTGATGAAATACACATTGTCAGGACCACAAATAGGTGACATAACAGTAAGTGAACAAGCATTATTAAATTGTATTGACCAACAAGGAAATGAGATACCTGTCTGTTGGGACAGACAACAGTTACACATAATAGGTGAAGTGTTTACCTCGAAAGATTGGGTGGAAGGGATGATGGGATGTAGAGTAGAAGCACTTATAGGATTTTCATGGGGACCTGTAGAAAATGCTAATAAGATTTGCACAGAAGAATGGAGAAAGTATGTGAGATTATTAACAGTAGTAGAGGACGAAGAAGGATCAGTGCACATAACAAAGATAGAGAATGCATCCCTGTGTTTCAGAAACAATGGCACAGTGAAAATAGGGGACAATGAAGGATGCAAACGCAACATGGATAAGGCAGGCATGAAAGTAGGCACAGCAGAATTAATGTACCACTATTGGGTGTGTGGTACACAGGCCCAGACTCAGCTCCCACCAAACTGGGGTGGCATATGCTCACTGGCAGTGTTACATGCATCGGCACTGGTGGTGCCCCAAAGTGATGTGGTGGAAATAGGAGACTACCCTATGGTAAAACGTGACCAGAAGAAGAAAAAATACAAAACACTGCAATGCACAAAAAGTGACAATTATTCCTCGGAGAAATCTAACAACACACTAGATGATATCCCACCTGAACACAGGCTGTTCAGCAAGGCATCTATGTTCTTCTCATCCTTTTTTGCCCCTGGCTTGCAAACAGCAGTAACTGCCAAGTTGTTGTATATAACTAGATGGGAGTTATGGCTGGCCATAAATGCCACTGAGAAAGTGCTTAATGTAATTAAGGAGGAGCTGAGAGCTATCAGGTTGATGACCCTCCAGAATAGGTATGTCATTGACCTCCTTACTTCTATGAAAGCAAGAGTATATACAAACATTGGGCCTCATTACGAGTGCGACAGTAAGGGGTTAACTGCGCCGGTAAGGATGCCGGTACTATTAACCCCTTACCGCAGCTAAGGGACCAGGGAGCTAATAACGGGCCCCCTTTCCCGTTTCCCCCCCATTCCCATTGAGCCCTATGGGGGCTCGAATGGGAATGGGGATGGGTATTTTGAATGGGGACTTACCGGGTCCTCCAAGGTTGGAATGACCCGGTAAGTCCCCATTCAAAGAACCCGGACACGAGTTTGGAGGCAGCCATGGCGCTAATACCACCATGGCTACCTAAAAACTCGTATTGACCCCCATTGTCTCAAGTTGCTGTAAATTCTGACCAGCACGCGATGAGTAGAATGGGGGCTTATTGGAAGCAATAACTTACCCGCAAAACCTTTACACAAAGATGGTCCAGGAAAGCAGTGGAGCTGAGGTTGAGGACTGGTTTGAGGCACTGTTCTAATGGGTGCCTGCCTGGTTAGGTAACACATTTAAAATAATAATAGCAGTCCTGGTATTGGTGCTAAGAGGCCTCTGTGTCTTCAAAATAATATTAATACAATCAGAAAAATTTCCAGAGAATAAATGTATAGTGGAGTATCAAAATGTTTTATTTTTAAGTGATAGAAAAATTTCAAATAGTGAATTAATCACAAATTATTAGACACTTAGTAATTACAAAACACAGCAGAACAGCAACATTATTTGCCAAAAATAGGCTAAAAAACTCAAGCACACTAACCATTCATAGTGCAACATTCAAACACAACTCAACATTCAGTGACATTCATCCACATTGCTAAAAAGACAAAACACAATTGATTGTAAAGGTGGATCACGGAAGAAGAATACAAGGATTGCATCCCTTTAAGAATTTTCTCAACCGACGTGTGGTTTTGGTTTAAACAAAGTCTTCATCAGGAGGAAGATGTAACCATACTGCAGAAAACACACAAAAACATAACTATGTCAGGTTGCATAAAGATACTATTTAATGCCAACTGCCTACACACTAAACTTAATAAAAAACCTTTTAAAAAATCTATGAGGACGCCTAATAAACAAAAACCAAATTAGAATACTGGCGTCCCTGGTCAACAGGGTTGATCTCCAAAGCACTGGGTTAGTGAGACCCAAATCAAAATAATATTAGCACAGTGTGGAAGAATGGGGGGAAAGGTTGTGGAGCAGCACACAATGACAATAATATTGGGCAAAGATAATGCGGTAGACGTTCACACTCAAACAGACAAAACACCCCAGATGCATGTCATCAACATACCCATAGGACCCCTAAGCACCAGGTTCACGCCCCCCTTTCAATCCAACAATTACACACAACATTAGGTCGATTGTGAAGGGGATGAGGACTGTTGCTTTATGACATGTGGGCCAGAGGAGTATGTAGAACAAGCTTGAGGGGAGATGTAAAGTATGGATACCTAAATATGAATATGAGAAGATCAAGGCAAATAGAGGTGTGGTCAATATATTGGAGTGTGATGGTGTAGATTAAAGTTGCACTCGGTCTGGCCATGTCTCTAAATGTTCCTGGGATTGAACAAAAGTACAAGCTGAGAAACGTTATGTAAACAATGAGTTAAACACTAATGGTCATGCAGTCACCATAAAGAGTAGAATAGGTTGTGAGACACAAGTAGGGTGAGAAGTAGTGTGCATTCACAAAATCAAGGATGGTTGCAGAATACCCAGACAGGGTTATGCAAGTAGTATAGAAATGGGCAGGTAGGGAGAGGTTGCAGCATACACGGGCAGGGAAGAATGAATGGTGGCATGCAAGACACAACACTAACATGGCGGAGAAAGAGCAGAAGTGCCACCATTACTCACACAAAACTTAGGAAGGTCTGAATTCTGAAATATTGCAGCTTAACACAAAATTCCAAGCCTTGCAATGTTCTGACAGCAGCCCACCAGTCCAGGTACCCAGGTCAGTGTGCAAAGGGAAGGTCTGCCTAACGTTTCCCAGGGAGCAGCATGCAATTATTAAGTTAATTAGTTTTTATTGGTAGCAGCGATAAACAGATGTATCTTTGAATGCCAGGTTCAAGAAGCTGCCGTGCAAAATGACCCCATAACAAATGAACACACAGCTCCCCAAGTGGGCACTGAAGAAAGGCACACAAACATTAGGACAGCAGTAAATCCAATAAATGGGCAAACATGGTTTTAGCACAGCGGTACCTCATAATGTGGTCATAACAGTGACAATTTAATCCAGGCCAAATTAGATATCGCCCATGCTTGGCTTATTGTGTAGCTAGAGAGGGAGACGAGATGCCAAAGCCACATATGTGTCTGGAAGAGAGAGAGCCTCAGCATGGGAAGAAGATGGCAGTTACTTTCAAGGTCGGCTCACAGGGATTCACCCATATCTCCTTCCCCACCACGTACCTTGGGACCGTAAAACATTGCCATGGTTGGATGTACAAATAATTAACCAATCAGAACCTTTTTCACCTTATCAACTAGTGTGGTAGAATGCCAACTAATTTCAAGTTACATTAAAATGTATACTTTGTAGAAGGCAGAACCTAGGAGCAGTTAGTAGACTGTGAAAGAACCTATAGTAGAGGTTTTACTGATCGATAAGCAATGCTCTATATTCCACTAACCAAATGAATAAGTGAACAGACGTTTTAATGATAAATACTAACCATGACATCAGCTTTGAGGTTTTCTAACTTAAAACCTTGTTGTTCTCAACACCATTTTGAGATTGTCTTTTGTATACTTTCCCAGCCATTCTTATCTGAATAAAGCTGTGTTTCTGTGCACTTGGTGTTTCTCTGTTTATTGAGTTTTTTCTCTTTATTGGTATACGTTGGCCTATCATAGCATTATGCCTCTTTTCCCGCACATCCACAGTGGCAGAGGACTCATCTCTTCATTTTTGTTCAGCTTTTGTTAAAGGCGAGGGAAAGGCTCATTATCTCACTGTGTATTACTGCCTTGAATGCATCCCAAACTGGCTTTGCATCAACCTCGCTATTATCATTAATGGGGAAACTGGAATCAATGGCTTCAAAGATGGACTCTTGTAAAACCTGATTTCTTAGTAAAATGTAGTCTAGCCTCCATCTGAACCCGACCCTCTAAGCTTCACCCTGGACCTGGAGGCTTTAAGGAAATTGGTGCATGATGGGATATCGTAGTATCGTAATGGCCATTCTCTCTGATGGGTTAGTCAATTCCAAAATAGTTTGAGAGATGAGAAAGAAATTTCTCCTGAAATAACAATTATATGGTGGGGAAAAAAAGATATAATTTCGATTTGTGAAATGTAAATGGATTCATGAATCGGTAAGGGATAGTTATTCCATGCGTCAAGCCATAGTTTCTGAACTATACTTAAAATGCAACATTGGAATGATGCACAAAGTCATTTAGTACTGTGTTAAAATCCCCTCTGAATAAAAGTTTCGGGAAATATTTGCAGAAATGTTGGCTTGATCCTCATTGGGGGCATAAATGCAGCAAAGTGTGCCCAACTGATCGTTTACGAAACCCCTAAACACAATCGAGCTCCTTCCTTATCTCTCATGGACACATCTAGCTCGTGTCAGTTTTCCCATTTGTTTTGCATGTATGTGCTGAAAAATTCTTCAAGAAGAAATGTTTGTTTAAAAATCTGTGTTCATCCTCCTCAAGTAGATGGATCTCCTGCAGGAGAATAATATCTCCCTTTGACCTCTCCAACAAGGACCAGACCAATTACCTCTTTATAGGTGAGTCAAGTCCCTTAGCATTAAGGGGCAGTATTTTAGCTTCTAGCATTTACTCATATTATCACTCTTTAATGTTGCTGCGCCTATCAAAGCTTCCCGCCAGCCCACACATCAGCAAAGTCCCACCCCCTGGAAAATCAAGACACATACATAATGACCATAATTCCTCTATCTAACCATCTCAACAAACAACAGTAACTGAAACATAAATGCAAACACATTAGAATCGTCTGAGCAACTTGTATTGATGATGAATTGTGCTTACCCACAATTCAGGTGGGTGCAATCAGCCAATGGGCAAAGGAAAAAGGTGTTACAGTACAACAACGTCTGATTGGAGCATCAAGGCAACCTCCAACCCCACCCAGAGACCCAAGCAGATCTGCAATAAAGTATATAAAGGGAATCCACCCAAATGGAAAACTTAAATCTCATGCTGTGGGAAATCTTAAAAACAAACTGTATGGAGAACCAACTGCGAAGAGAAATTTAAAGCAACAATAAACTAGTTCAGTGTTCCTGCAAGACCTCCTGCTTGTGCTCAATTCTCTTCTTTTGACGATTCAGACCCCTTTCCTTCTCAGTTGAGGCCAAGCTCCATTGTGAGGTAGAATGCATCAAGGTAGGGTCATCGTCAGTCCCATCCAGATCTCCCAGATCAATTCCTAGCAGACTTTAACCCTCTTCCCTGGTAGCCAGAGTGCAAGACTTGTAATCAAGACTGGAGAAATAACTCGAAGAGATGGCCTGAGTGATAAGGAATTTGACATCTATGGAACTCTTCAGTGATTGGCCTTGATCTCCACCCTTTTGGCAAGTGTATGTACAGAAAAGTCCTCGAACGTGTAGACTGAGGAATACTCAAAAGAGATATGGCCTTGCTTTGTGGATGCCAAAAGAATCTGCTCTTTCACTTTATAAAAAATGAACTCCTGTGAGAATATCAGGGACAAAGGGGGTCATTACGAGTTTGGAGGCAGCCATGGTGCTTTTAGCACCATGGCTGCCTCCAAACCTGTGTCCGGGTAGTCAGAATGAGGACTTACCGGGTCATTCTAACCTTGGAGGACCTGGTAAATCCCCATTCTGAAAACCATTCCCCATTCCCATTCGAGCCCCCAGAGGGCTCAATTGGAATGGGGAAGGAGCTAATAACAGGCCCACAAATAGCCGGCCTGTTATTAGCTCCCTGGTCCCTTAGCGGGTCCCACTAAGGGCATCTGGTAAAACCAGCCAGCCCTAGTGGGACCCGCTAAGGGACCTCGGAATGCGGCAGTTAACAGCACCGGCATCTTTACTGGTGCGGTTAACCCCCTACCGGCGTACTCGTAATGAGGCCAAAATACTTTTTTCTTTTGGAAAGTCAAGAAAACGCAATGGGTTCTGTCTAGCTTAAAAGGAGGCTGTTCGGGCTCGTATACCTACATTTCACCGAATACCATTTCACTGAAGGAAAAATCTTCGAGAAAGAAAATTCTTCGAATTTGGTTGGGTAAGTGGTTACATTTTAAAACATAGATGGGGTGGGGTAAGGGTATAGAATAAGGTTGGGGTAAGTGGGGAAGGGGCAGGAGGTCTACCCCCACATAATAAAAAAAAAGAATTCAAAGAAACCAAAATTCAAAGATTTCACCTTTAGGCATAGTGGATTCGGTGAAATCACATACATCCGTTCGGGCTCATGCAAAATATGTTCTAGCAGTTCATGCATGTATGGTTCCATTTGGCCTAGTGTGGTGGAGGAGGCTATCTCACGGGTTCTGATATTATTTCTGCTTGGACGATTCGTCATCTCATTCTGTTTTCCTCAAGTGGAGTCAGCCTGCTCTCCAGATCAATGACCTTTATTTATTGGTTATTTGTAATGCGTTCTATACAGCAGAATTGTGTTTCAAGGCGCAAGAATTATTGTGTAAATATCAGAGCGCAAGAAGCTACACCTTGTTCAAGTTCAACTAGAAAGGCTTGCAGGTCAGAGTTGATAGCAGGTGAGGTATTCCAGTGGAATGGATTGGCTATTTGGCGAGTTGGCTGTGAATGTTAAGAATCAGATGACTCCTCCACTCCCACATTGTTATAATTCTGCTTTTCCTCATGGTAACAGGCGTCTTGGGATGAGTTGAGGTAGACAGTGTTTTGCCTGCTCCAAGAGCTTTGTTTGTTTTGTCATCTGTCTGTCCCATACTGGGTTAAGAGACAAGGTGCACCTTGATGGGGGTAAACAGGCCAAACGCTGGAATAATTTGGTGGTGCACATGCAGGCTTCTGGAGTCCCTCCCTTCACTTCCGGTAACATGGCAGCATTAAGACTTTTACAAATCCATTTGCTACGGTTGTCCTCCGACCTGGAAAGCAGAAGTCAGGGAAATTCTGTTTTATCTTATTAAGCATGCGTTTGCCTCCATGTTGTTGTCACCGAAGTTATTCACGTCTACGTTTCTAAGCTTGGAAGTATTTTGGCTTCGAAAAAAATAGAATGACTTCCACGCTTTTAAGCATGTATGATTTCGTCTTCCAAAAAGTCAAATCTCCCCTATCACTCATCAACTTTATGATTCAATTTACATTCTCTGTATGCAGAAGTGGAGTGTGCACACACCTGTTCAGTAAGGGCCAGGCACACACCTGTTCAGTAAGGGCCAGGCACTGTGTAATGTCAAGAATAAAAGGAAAAACTAAGCATAGCTTTATAATTGAAAGGCAGTGTCTTTTAAAGCAGGATTTTGTTAGCTATGTTTATTAGCTTGTCAGAAACAGTGCCCCTCAGAAGAGTAGGGTGTCATAGCCAGAGGAACTCAGACTTGAAGACTTTTTCTCTAAGCACCACCAAGACGACGAAGATCTCTGAAGCAGAGTCTTACAGATTGCTTTGTTTTCATGCACAGCCTCTGAGACTAAAATAACCTCCTGGTGAAAGCATTTTATTTAAAAAAAAAAAAGTGGATTTATATGCATCACAACCCCTCACACTGGCAGAGCATCACAGTATTCAACCTGGTGTTGCCTCAGAGGAGAAAACTCACAGACTCAAAGAAAGGCACAGTTAGAGATTAGAACCTCCTCATAGACGAGGTTCTCTGAAGGGATGCACATGTCTAAGCCCCTCACACTAGAAGACTGTCAGAGCCCTCCAACTAGGAGGAGCTCATGGCTGAATGCCCCCAATTAAAGGAATTAAGAGGTTTTCAGATTGCAATGGTCTCCAAGTCATAGCTGAGAGTCTAGATGTATCTCAAGTCTCAGCATCTCTCAGATGGTGGAATCCAAATGTTCAAGTTCCTCATGCTGAATCGGAGCCCAAAAACTGTCTGTTTAATAGAAACACGGGTTCCAGGAGTAAGAGTGGAAGCAGCTCTGATTAAAAGGGTCTCTGGTTTAAAGCCCAACAGGTTAATATGGTTTTGAATTTAGAGGTCCACAAAGTAGGAAGGTCTCAGAATCCTAGTGGGATGTCCTCAGGCTAGAATGTTATCAGCTGTCCTCCCTCTGAGTCGATTACATGAGGAGAAAGTTAAATTGCCTCATAGAAGGAGGGTGTGAAAGCCACTCACACTACCAGAGTCTCAAAGTACGTACCCCTCAAATTAGGGAAGTGTGCCAGTCCATCGGAAAGGCAAGACATCAGTGTATGAGCCCAACTCTCCATAGAACAAAATGGTCTCAGAGACAGCTACTCTCAGTTTGGGATGGTTCCAGAATCCCATGTCCTTACACTGGTAGGCTCTCAAATTAATAACCTGCAGATTAATAAAGTTTCAGTGTCAGTGTACCCCAGATTAGATGAGCCGCTGAGTCTGAGTTTCCAAAAGGAAGACTTTCACAGATTCCAAAGTCCACCAACCAGAAGGGTACCACAGTAGCCCATTTGAAAGGGTCTCAGACTTATTTAGCACAACTAAACGAGTATCATTGTAAGAACCACTTCCCCAGAAGAAGAACGGTTCATTGTCCAAACTCACAGACTAAGAGGGTGCCAGAATCCACGCCCCTTAGATTAGTGGGGTATAACACCCACATTTCTTTAGAATAGAAGGGTCTATGATTCACAGCCAATAAGTCTAGGAGCCAGATTCTTACATTCTAGAAACTGCTTAGGGTCAGATATACTCACAGGGTCAGAGAGAGAGCAACTCGGACTCAGAGGGTGTGAAGTACCCTCTGGATATGAGGGTGGCAAAAGCTCTCATGCCAGTAAGGTGTCAAAAAACTCCAAATTAGTTCTTGTAGAATCTCCATTGGCACGAATGAAACCCAGCGAAGTGCGTCATCGCCGCACCTGCAAAAGGGAACAGACTGACACGTGCTCATATTGTGTTAGCTGGGAGACTTGCCTCCATCAAGGTTGTTTTTCACAATGCTGTCAACCATCCTTACCATTCATTACCTGTGTTATTTTGATTGTGTGATCACATGTACACTGGAGGACTCAAACGAGCTCCAATTATAAAGCTTGCCTGTACCCCCAAAACACATTAGAAAAATGTCACATTAACTATTGACATTTCAAAACTTTGAACTACACCCCCCCATGCTTTTATAATGGGGGTGCTATCGGATGTTGACCACAGGCTATAGGCCATTTTGATTTGGACCCTCACTCCTCTCCATCCGGCCCTGTACCGGTGCATGGATGATATGATTTTAATTGCTGCAGCGTGTGCTGTCGCCTTAAACACTAATTGCACGAAAGAGAACAATCTGGCAGCTTGCATGAAAATAAAAAAAAAAACAACACTTGTCTTCTCAGTCTTTTCGAATGCCAGGTCTAATGCCTTCAGACATTGGGCTCGGAAAATAGTGAATTATTTAGGAGGAGTGATTGTTTACAGAGTGGGTTCCTGTCACAATGTATCTTGCAGTCAGTCACCAGTGGCAATCTTGTAAATAACGACGCCTGCGTTGGAGATAGCACGATCATAAGAGGTTGGCAAGTGAGACCGTTTCACTAGGCAGGCTAATAACACCAGAAGGAAAGCAAGGGCACATGACGAGGGTAAATATTCCGACTTTCCACCTACTATTCAATCGATTCCGTGGTGTTCTGCTCTGAAAGGCCTTGGGAAGTGTCAACACTGGAAGAAAACCCTTTCTCTGGAGTGAAGTGATGGATTCCCAAACATTGACTTTTCCCAAGAGCCATTCACACTTTTCACAGGGCTGTCAACCTACTAAAAACGAGACTGCGCGGTCCATTTGGAATGCCCCTTGAAGCCGTCAGCCGCTATTGACCTCGGTGTCCATTGCACGGAGTCGTTCGCTGGTCCGCGGTGGAGGCTGAGAACAATTATCTGATTTGCACTATAGCCGTGCAATCTAGAGCTGTAGCAAGCATAGCCAGAGGTTTTCTGATCGTTTATCCCCCTCACGATTCAGGATCTGACTGTCTCATGAATTAAGAATGGATATTGGTATATTTATTAATTTGTAAGTAGACTTTACAAAGCTCTTTGCTGCAAACAACAGACCACCACATCAACACATGTAATAACGGTCCATTAAGTCACGCCTGTAATATATTACAGCCTAGACTCTGCTTCCAAGCAGTTACAATAGACGTTGCAGATTGAGATGGTATGACTTGTCTGAGGTTTCATCCATTGTTAAGAGTCTCAAACCTGGGAAATGCTAGCCACTGTTTGTAGAACTGGCCCTCACCCACAATATTGCTGTCAAACTCAGGGCCAGTATTGTTAGACGAGTGGTCACGTTATAGGATATGCAGGCCCTGCGCAAATTGAACGTTGGACCATTCGCTTTTCCTGGTTGCAGAAATGAGCATTTGTACACATAACTCTTAAGCTCTTCAAATAATACACAGAAGCATTCTATGCTTTTTGGTTGATACTTTATTCATTATCATAAAGTATCCAGCTTTCTCCGGCACCCGGCTGGTGTACGCGGTAGTCAGGAGAGCCGTGGGGAGTGTCCACTCCAACTCTTGCTTCCGGGCCTTCTGTGCCGTGCCCTGTGACACTCCATGCTCCACCCCACTCTACGAGTTGCGCTCCGGTGGCACATGGCACATCACTACATCACTACATCATCCCAATTGTCCTTTGAAAAGTTTACTTTGGCATAGATCTATAAAGTTCATACTGACTGACCTTCTCTGGAACACTTCTTCTTCTTCTTGGGCTTCTTCGCCTGATTGGGCACATGCGTCTTCTTCATGCTGTTCCATGTCTTCCCTGCATCTTCTGTTTTCCTCTCCTCTACTGGGCAGGGGTGCTCCTTCATTGGTTGATGGAGTAAACTTTTCAATGGTTCCGTAAGGCGAGAGACTGCAAACTCTCAACGGAGTGCTCTAGATACTTGTTTCACTTCTTATCTTCCTCTGGTAGTTTGCTACCCTGGCCATGTTCCACTTCTTTCCTCCTTTGACGGTTATGGTATCTTGATGTACTTCTTTGCAATAGTCGACTGTACTTGGATGAGATGTCCTAGTCCTTCTAGAGCATATGTACCTTCACTAAATCTCACACGTGTATCTTTCTGGCAAGTTTCGACTTGCGTGCATCAAATGTTCTTCTTTGATACTTCTGGGTGCTTGTCACTGTTATTTGCAAATTTTTCCTATGATGTGTCCATGCTGGGTTCAGATTGGGGTTCGCTTTTTTGTCCTCTTATTAGCTGGAATGGAGTGACTCCTGTGGCAGAATTGACTGTTACTCTGTGGCCAATATGGTTTTCTGTACTGCTTCATGACAATTGCCACCACAAGCTCTTGCTTGTTGAATGGTTTCCTTGATCACGCAATTGGCTCGCTCTACTTGTCCATTACCACTCAGTTGGTAAAGGGCCAAACAAATGTTCTTTATATGTCCCCGGTCAGAAAGTTTAGCATTTCTGTAGTAACAAACTGTACTCCATTGTCTGAGACGGCTTCCGCAGGACATCAATCTATCCTGAAGACTCTCATGAGGGCCAGAACAGTTGATCCTGTGGTTATCTGGCTCATGAATTCTGCTTCCACCCACTTGGAGATGTAATCCACCAGTACCAGTGCATATTTATGTTCTGCGGGCATATGATCCATGGGGCAAATGAAGTCTTTTCCCACTTTTCGCCAGGGATATTTGTTCCATTCAACAGATGTCCTATGTGGAATTGGGGTGATGAGGCGTTTATCTCCTTCCTTGCATGCTGCACAAGCAGTAATGTGCCTCTCCGTGTCGCTGTTCATGCGCAACCACCAGAAGTGCTCTATCAGTCTCCATTTCAACAGTGTGCAGCCTACATGGCCTTCGTGAGCAAGCACCAGCAAGGTGCTCTCGTGTGACGCAGGCAATATGAGCTTCTCCGCTCTGCAAAGTAGGTCTCCTGCTGTGTATTCCACTTGTTTCTTGATTTAGGGACCAAGTTGAAGCTGACTATTCTTTTCCGAGGGCCATCCTGACTTGTTGAACTCAGCTAGCTGTCAGAGAGTATTGTCAGCCTTGATATGTTGCCTCCATTGACCCGTCGAAATGCCACGTGCGGTGTGTTCTTCTGCACCCTATATAAATGCGACAATGCAGTTGCTTGCATCCCATTCGTCACCCAGTTTATGAGGCAGCAGGTATCTGGACAGGCAGTCTGCTTGCAAATTCTGCCAGCCTGGAATGCATTCAATTATGAACATACATTTTTGTAATTTAGCTGCATGTCTACTACCCAGCCTCGATGTGACCTTGCTCGTACGTCCCGGTGTCAAGATATGAATATGGAGTTTGCAGTCAGTGCAGAGTGTGAATGTTTTCCCCTTAATTCAGTTTCTTAAGTGCTCCATGGCAAAGGCGCACGCGAGCATCTCTTACTGAATGACCGAGTAATTGAACTCAGATGCAGTGAGAACACAAGAAGCACATGCTACAATGGTAGCAAAGGTTCAGTACTCGAAAGATAGCTCTTTACTATACTAATTGGTGCAAAAACACTGGCATTTACTCCATCTGGATTCAGACATCAGGCAGTACATCTCAGATAAGCCACATTTCACTTTTACCAGGGCGACTATTATTAAGAACCAACTGTGTCCGCCATTCCTTAACACAGCTTATAAACATCCAGGACGTGCTAGTGAGCGGTTACATGCCAATCCAGGGTTCTGAAAGTGTGGCACATGTAGCATGTGCAAATATACACCCAAAGACTGGAATTCTTTCATCTCATAGGCCCTCATTACAACACCGGCGCTAAACCATAAACTATTAGCACCATGGTTGGTGCCGGTGTTGTAACGGGTCCGCCATGGTTCAATGGGGAATTACCACCACATTCCAAGGTTGGTGGGGCGGCAATTCCCCATTGAACCATGGCCCTTCCCCATTCCCATTTTCGCCCCATAGGCGCAAATTGCGATACCGTACTTAGAACCAAGGTCCCTTTGCAGGTCCCTACTTTAACGGCTGGTGTAGACCAGCTGTTAAGGTCGGGTCCCGGAAAGTGACCTCGTAGTAAGGCGCTAAGTGTTTAATGGCGCCGCAGCCATTTACGGCGCCGTTAAACACTTAGCGCCAGGGTCGTAATGAGGCCCATAGTCTTCAATATCAAGGAGTTTATTAACTGTAGAACTAGGTATGTAGTATATGCCATAATCTGCATCATGAATAGGATCTATATTGGTAGCACCATCAGACAGCTCGGGATTCGTATTTGAGGGACCTGACCAGTCTAAGTAGCCAGGATTCGAGGCTTCCACTAGCCAATCATTGTCAAACGTGTCATCAAATGGGTAATAAGGGTGACATCAAATTCATTGGTTTGAAGCAATCCAGATACAGTAAACGTGGGGAAAACCTCATGTTGATCCTTAGGCGCATGGAAGCCAAGTGCATATGTCTCTTTCGCTGTACCAGGGTAGGTCCCAACACGGGACATGAGATGCATGTTTTTTTTGTAAATTATACATTTTATTTCACTGGATGTATATAGACCAGGAGGCACTAAGCAATCTGTAATTCATAACGTTTTGGAACCATACTTCCGTTGCTGTAAACTGTTATGATATTATTTAATGTCTTTTTCATGTGCTGAACTTGCATGCAGCACATGATACACTTTAATTCATTATGTATTGGAACCATATTTCTGAAACTGTAAATTGTTATTGTATCACTTAATACTCTTTCATGTGCTGAACCTGCACCCAGTACTAGTTCTATTAAAACACTGTATTGTGATGATCTGTACGGGGTTGGGCTGTTGGAGCTTTGGAGACAACCAGGCAATTTAAAAGCATACAATGGAAACTCATCCAATCTACCCTTACGTTTTAGGGTAGGAATTTTATATCTTATCTCCACTCCTGATCACAGAATACTGAGCCTAAGTATTAAGGACAATGGCGTTTTTGGCGCATTAACAAATAGAACACAACGTTATGGAAATATACAGTGCAGATGCTATTTAGTGTTCAAGTTCACTGACAGAATGCGCCAATTAATGGAGACCGTATGTAGTTAATAGTGAGATGGTGAATATAATGAGTTGGGAAATATTGCCCTATTATAGTTCCCAAGTGAATGCATCACTCCAAAATGGTTGATCTTTTCCTACATGACAGCATACTCGATCTCGCCCACAAGGAGTCATGAACACTGACTCCAAAATAGCGCGATTGCACTAGCGTCATCCAGACCAAGGCAGTAACGAACAGGACGCCTACGGATGTTATGGTATGGATTCTCTATGCTAAGCTATACAGGCTTTTTCATTGCATGGCAGTTTTTCTCATTTTCCTTGCATTATCTATGCCACCATTTAACTTTAGAACCGCTACTTTGTCACAGCAATATATCTTTTCATCAATCTGCATAAAACGCAGCATTTTGATCAGGAGGTAAGGACGCATGGCATTAAGCTAATGTGAGAGTTATGGCATTTGGTCCATGGGATATATATGTTAAGACACACTATATGACTTTTCTAGCCCTTAGGCATCTACTTCCGTGTGCGGAAGCACCTTTATTCGTTTCAGGACTTGAGACTATCATCTGGATAAATATCCAGTACTGGTAACTGTACGTTAAACCCAAATCCTACCACTTCACTCCCTCTAGTTTGGTACTCAATAACAAATCTAATGCTGTAATATGTCTAATTTGAGATTATTTGTTTATTTGGACATACTAATTTACTATCCTTTGTTTTCAATTTGAATTTTGATCCTGCTTTCCATTGTTTGAAACTTTAGTATGTACATTTCTTTGGCACAATGTATGCTTTAATTTGATTTGACATGTCAAACATCTTGTACGTTTGGTACAATGGCAGCCTTGAGAAAGACCCAGTGTCGAAACATGTGTTGGCTGCAAGTTGTATTTTGATTGCAATCTGCATTGTCTGGAATCATTTGACAACTATTTTTGAAAATTGAAAATTGCTGTGACCAGAGACAAGGTTGTATTCCCAAAGCTAGGGTTTATTGCAAAGCAAATATTCTCAGTTGGCCAACTCGGTCTCACGCCCCGCGACGTGTATCTCTAGACCTCGAGGGACGCAAGAGAGTGAATTACGTACATCAGTTACATATATACAAAATGCATATCATACAATCAGCTATGACATGTTTACCACCCCCCTTTATTGGGTTTCTTTGGACTCGGTGTGATGATGGACACTTTCGACAATTATGACACCTTCAAATATCTATTCTAGTAACAATATGCCATTTGCAAGTGCGGAGGCATCTTTTAGTTGTTGAAGAGAACACAGTGCTTCTGTTCTTGGAAGTGAGCTACATACGGGGGAAGAGTCACATTCCAGACCTTGCTATCTATGAGGTGCTGTTCGTGTCCTGGGAGCCGACACGCTCTACAGGGCTCAGAAAAGGGGGGCCGTAAGAAGAGCATAATTCAGGCTTTTAGCTGCTTTATTCTAACATATTCTACCATATAACGAGACTGGCTGGCAGCTGCGAAATGATTAAATGCCCTGCAGCTCTGCTTCAAGGCTGCATTCGGGAGGGAGCAGGGCATTCCTTCCTGGCGCTGCCTACTTTGTGTTTCAACAAACTCTTGTTAGCCTTGCGGCCCTGCGGCCTTGTCCTTTCACGTTCAGACAACAATGTTTAACAGTCGAGCAGTGTGAGCAGAAAATGTGCTGCGAAGCAATAAGAACAGAAAGCAATGAGCAATTGTTAGAAAACAAAATGGTGATTCTTGTTACATCAAAGTGGCCGTTCATTGGCAAACTCGGAAACCTATATGTCTGTCATATCGTGCATGAGACGGTTGGCCCACGGCCACCAAAATACATTTGCCGTCAATCATGAGAGGTATCCATTTTTCTAGACTGACAGTTCAAATCAGTCTTTTGGGAATACATCTTCTGCAATTGAACATGCATTAGACCTTTATCATTCATATGTATTTCCCTGAATCAGTAGAGTTTGGAATACCATTCTATTGAATACATTTGGAGGTTTAGTTAAGACAACATTTCTTTCTGTATGCTACAATGGAGTGGCCTTCCTTTTCCTCCTGCATCATTGTCACCTCTAAGTCATAGGAACTGGCATCTGTTGGGAGGATTGTGTGCTTCTCAGGGACGAAAAGACAAAGAGTCGGAGCACTCAGTATCTTGGATTTAATGACATTGAACGCATTTTGACATGCCATTGAGTGACCACTCTTAAGGGGCTTTTTTTTTTAAATTAGACTGAGTGGTTCTTTTTTCGCTGAAAACACTTCTAAACATTTGACGTAATACTCTGACAGTCCCATGAAGGTTTGCAGTTGTTCTTTCATGGTTGGTCTGGGAGCTTCCATGATTGCTTCTAGCAGCGACACCTTGGGATGTATTCCTGCAACCAAAATGGTATATCCAAGATATTTGAATTCTGACTTCTTGAACATGCATTTTTCCTTGTGTAACGTGAGTCAGATGTCTTCCACTGTGCTAAGTACCCAAGCAAGAGTGTTGTGTGATTCTTCATCCCGCCCCCAAACCAGGTTGTCATCCAGGTGGAATGCGACTTGGGGAATGTTCCTGAGAAGTTGAGTAACGAGATGTTGGAAATCTGTGGCCGCGGAGGAAAATTCCAACTGCCATACGTATGTATTGGAAGGTGCCTTCAGCATCACAAATATTGTGAGGTGTTTGGATTCTGGATGAAGACGAATCTGGTGGTATGCACTCTTCAGATCGAACTTCCTGAATACATTTGCATCTTCAATGAGTAACAGCAACATGGCCATGTTTGGTTACATGTAGGATTCTGCTACAATGTTCATGTTTAGACTGCGAATGTCTACACACATTTGTATTTTTAGTCTGCCTTGCTTCTTCATGAGCACAATTGGACTTAGCCACTCTGTGGCCTCCATCAGACAGCTTGATGACACCTTGATCAAGAAGCTTGCTAAGTAGTGACATGAGTTCTTTTTGTGCCGTCAGGGCAACTGATGTGACCATATATTTCACAGGCATAGCATCCTTGCACAGAATTATTCTGTGAGCATACTTTTTGAGCACTCCCAGTTACTCATGAAAGATATCTCTCTGAGAATTAGGTATGCCTTATGTAGATTGAATACCTGTTACACAACAGAACACCAACATGCACTTTGCATGGACTGTCTTATGTGAGTGCCCAATGCCCATTACACAAAAAAAGCAGATCTCAAAGTATTTTCACACAATCTGTGTGAGCCATCTGCACCTGGCTTTGCAGTGAAAACAGTTAACGATAGGGCATTAGAGCACATGTCTAAAAAATGAACCATTATTTGGCCTGGGCATAGGTTCTTGCAAAGCTATCTAGAGGTGGGACATTGCCTATTTGGCTACCATCCTTTGAATATTTGGATCCAGAAATGAGGAAGGAATGGCAACCAAAACAATATGAAATGCTACAAAGGGATGATACGCATTCTTATTAAACATGCTAAAAAAACGAAATCCTACCACAAATGTGTGGCCGAATGGATTGACGTTTCCAAAATAATCATCAAGTACCCTGAAGTAATGGGATAAAAAAAATCAACTGGTTATAATTGACAAGAACTTGATACAACAACAAAGGGAAGCGAAACTTAGAAAACAGAAAACATTTCACAGTGATAAAAATTACGAAAAAGGGCAAATTTACATCTTCGCAAAGAAAAGGGATGCCTCAAAAAGCAGAAACAACATCTCCTAAGGGGATCTGTGCTTTAATCGAATCGTAAATGTGACATTTTTTACAAAAATGTTATCACATTTTTTGCCACAAAATGCAGAGGGGAGGGAGACTACTCTCCCCGCCTGATCCCCTCTGCAATCCCAGTTCAGACCCTACCCCAACCAATACTGCCCGACACAAGCCCACTATCTACCCATTGATGGTAAAAAAACATTAAAAGAAATTGTGGAAAACCCCTTTGGACGTAGAAGAAAGAAAAACAAACATAAGCATTCAGTCTGAGTTTATAGAAATGCACACATTCTTCAAACTGACCTTCAAAAAGGAGTGAGAAGAAGAGTTGGCAGCAAACATGGCACATGATAAGAGGCTTAACAGTGACAAGAGCAGGTCAAGCCCCTGGAGAGATGACTTACTCTGGGACGGGGTACATAGTACTTGCCACTGAGGTTTGAAATATCTGCCGACACACAATGCACTCTTTGCCCTGACTGACACAAAACCCTTTCGTCTCAGTGAGCAGCCTCTGGGCAATTTGATTTCCCCTATCACCAAAAAGTCTAAAGAGAAACTAACAGCACCTCTCCATGACCTGTCGCTAGATAATTTCCGTGGTGTCTCTAGGCTTATGGATGCGCGTATGGGCGTCATGAGCATTGCATCGGTAGTGAACTTTTCTATATGCTTGCGTGTCTCCACAAATTGAGCTGCCATTGGAGCTGGGTTCACCTCCACTAATTACTTTTTTATTGGTCTTGTTTATAAAAAATGATTGTATTGCTTATGTTTCGCCACCCGCAAACAAGACAAAAATATAGCTAGATAATATGGAGGTCAAGCTATGTGCACTTGTGGCAGCAATTTGCTTGATAGCCATCTGTCTCTCTGTCCACCCCCTGCAGGCAGCATGTCATGCGTGATTGGTGAGTGTTTGTGTGTTGTGTAAGGGTGCGATTTCCTTCTCACATGCAACTGAATATAAATATCAAGTGGGGGCACTCTGCTGATTTATCTATTTATTTATTTATTTATTTATTTATATTTATATAGCGCGCAAGCAGCCTAAGGGTATTGAGGCGCTGTTACTTGCATGAGTTTAGTTACAGAGGTACAGACGTGGTAGCAGTAAATGGCACATTTCATACAAACACAGACATAGGTATCATTACAGCTTATTTGATTGGTCAATACAGATTAAGCAGTGGGTCCTATGGTTGGTATTCATGCCGCTACGAAGGACCTTATGAGAAGAGGATGGTTTTCATTGCTTTATGGAAAGCGAGGAGGGAGGCCTCACTTCGGACGGTGGGAGGTAAGGCATTCCAGTGAGTAGGTGCAAGATATGGGAAGCTGGATCCACCCGCTCTAGCTCTTTTTACTAGTGGCACACAGAGCATGTTGGTATAGGGTGATCTGGTTGGTCTTGTAGAGGCGACGGGGTGGATTCTTTGTGAGAGGTAGTCGGGAGCAGTGAGATGGATGCACTTGTGTGTCAGTTTCAGCGCTTTGAACACAATTCTCTCTTTTATTGGGAGCCAGTGGGCCAGTTTTCTGGCCTCCGAGATGTGGTCTCTTTTAGCAATGCCTTGGGCTGCACGGAGAGCACTATTCTGGATGACTTTAGCCTCTCCAGGTTTTTTTTGATGTTCCTAGAAATAGTACATTGCAATAGTCTAGCCTGGAGCCAGTGATGGCTCTGGCTATGTTTGTGCAGTTCTCTGTGGAGAGAAAAGGCCTGACTGCGTTGATAAGTTTAGCGTGATATGCAGCTGAGCAGGCAATTGCATTGACTTGTCTGTCCATGGATAGGTTGGAGTCCAAATAGACTCCAAGAGTTTTGACTGAGTCTGAGACAGGTATTTTGATGGTGTCGATGGTGAAGTGACTGAATTGGGAGTCAAGATTTTTTAGCGTGTCGGGGGAACCTACCAGTAGGAGTTCAGTCTTGTCAGAGTTGAGGTATAGTCCATTGTCTGCCATCCAGGCTTGGATGGTGTTGTAGAGATTGTTAAGGGTCAAAGATTCAGTGTCATAGTTGCCGGTGAGGGTGAGGAGGATCTGGGTATCGTCCGCGTAGTTAGTGTAAGAGATACCCATAGCGTCGAGGATGAGGAAGAGGGGTCGTGTGAAGATGTTGTAGAGGGTGGGGCGAGGCATGAGCCTTGGGGCACACCACTTAGTATGATGGTGGGTGAGGCAGAAGCTAAGTCAGAGAATACTTGCATGGTTCTGTCTTGTAGGAAGGAGGTGATCCATGCTGTGGCGTCAGGGGAGAACTTGGCAGTGGAGGAGAGATGATGGCATAGGACGTCATGATCAATGAGATCGAAAGCTGCAGATAAGTCAAGAAGTAGGAGAAGTGCTGGTTTGCCCATGTCTCTAGCATCGTCCATCTGGTTTTTCAGATCAAGTAGGGCGGTTTCCGTCCCATGTCTGGGGCGGAAGCCAGATTGGCAGAGTCCCAGGAGTTTGTTCTCTTCGATGAAGTGCTGAACCTGCAGGTAGGCTGCTTTGTCCAGTATTTTGAGGAGGAAAGGGACAGTGGTGATGGGTCTATAGTTGTTGGGGGAGGTGGGATCGAGAGTTGGTTTTTTTAAGAGGGGACGGACCCATGCTTCCTTAAGGGAGGCGGGGACTTTCCCTGTTGCAAAGGAGGCATTGACAAAGGCTGTCAGGAAGGGAGCAAGCGCTTCTGTGCAGTCCTTGATGAGAGTGGCTGGGCAGGCATCACCTTTACAGTTAGAGGGTTTGATATTCCTCATTATATTAATGACGTCTTTTTCCCGTATGGGTTTGAAGGAGAAGAGTTGAGGGGGATCCGAGGTTGGTGGTGGGACAGGGATATGCGTATTAGGCAGGGATTGTTTAGTAGCTAGTATTTTGCTTTAGAGGCGGCTCAGTTTGGTTTGCATGGCTGTTTGAATTTCGTCGCACCAGGCTTTGTCTTTGGTGAAGTTCTGGGGGGTGGGCGTGGGAGTCTCTAGCTCCCTGAAAATGGCGAAGATTTCTTTTGTGCTAGATTGGGCTTCCGAGATTCTGGATTCAAAAGATTTGGCTTTTGCTTGGGTGATTGCTTTTTTGTAAACCGTAGAGCGGGCTTTAAAGATCAACTTGTCTTTGTCAGTGTGGGATGTTTTCCACTGTGTAAGAGCTGCCTTTTTTTCATTCCGGAGTGTGAGCAAGTCTGGGTTGAACCAGGAGTTAGAGTGGAGTCATGTGAAGTCATGTTAACCTCCAGCAATTCACTCAGTACTTGAGGTCTGCTGGTGCCTCTGGCCCTTTGTCTCATGCAAAGGTGTGGATTTATACTTTTTCAACGTGTGCTCTCTATCTGCCAGTATGCATGAGATTGATCAAAACATTACTAAGAAAATGATTATCATGCATACTGTAGTCACTTTACAGTAACAATATTGTCCTCCAGGGCAGGCTAGCCATACCTATATTTTTTTACAACAGTCCTTGTTGTTTATAGAACTACACAATGCTGTGTCATGGCCACTAAAATCTGCTAACTATGACCCTTGGCGGTAGAAAGGGCAGTCCCTGATTGTCTGATCTGTTACACGCTGGGCTGCATGTTATTAACACTTTATTACCTGGGATGCTCTGCTGTATAGAAAGCAACACAAGGCGGTAAGGTGGGTGCAATTACCCTTTTCTTTTCACAGTTCTTTGAAGAATGTCTCCCCAGTCATCCAGGCAACCCACATAGTGCAAGGCATTATTAGTTATGGTACATTAGTACCCGGCACGCGCGGCTGAACAGGAATACTGTGTGGTGATTGGCTAATTTGCGAGCCATACCACACGGTATTCCCGTCCACGCCGTGAGTGCCGGCTACTCTGTTCCCGACGAGGGGCGTGGCAGCCCCTCAGCCAATGAGGAGGCTTGAAATGGGGCAATCCCCGCTCCAAGCCTCCCCATGGCTGGAGGCTTCCTTTGTCCCCCGCCGGGGACGCAGGTAAGATTTTATTTTTTTCCCCAGCCTTTCCTCCGTCCTCCCTCCCCACCCCACTTACCTTCTATCCCGCGGTCTCCGGCGGAGGACGATGGAAAACTCCAGCCGTGTGGAGACTTGGAGCAGGGCCATCCCCGCTCCAAGCCTCCACACGACTGGAGGCTTCCATCGTCCCCCGCTGGAGACCGCGGTACGTTTTTTTTTTTCCTACTCCCCATCCCCTCCCTTCCGCCCTCCCGACCCCACTTACTTTCTTTTTTCTTCTGGTCTTGGAAGCGAACGCGCTGGGAACACTTCAGAAAAAAAAGCAATTAGTACCCCGGTCTAACGAGCCGGGGTAACAATGGCAATAAGCCACTCAGTGGTAGGCCAATACCGCCCCGATGTAATGCCCCGAGGGCACCGTTAAGGCATCCGCTTCGCTCGGGCCTATAACTCCCCCCGGGGGCATTACCTGGGGCGGTATTGGCCCGCCACCTTGTGGCTTATTGCCACAGTATAGAGCAAAGTCCTACTGTATGCAACACTAGTGAAGGCTTCGCCCCTTTGTACTGTCAACATGCCATGTCCTTCTGTCGATGTTTCAGAATTTCAAGGTCTGCTCATGACATCTCACAATGTTGTATTTATGCAGCTGGCTACGGAGCACGCACTACTCATGCTGACTGTAGAAGCGCAAGCACATGTCCGTCCATGTGCCGCACTTCTGATAAGGGGCACCCTGATTGAGCAACTGTGCACATGCAGTGTATACTGTTGCCAGAACAGTAGGTGTGCAGCCTCCTCTTTACTGCACAGTATTTCAGTTTCAGCACCAGTGGACGGCATAGTACTGGGGGTTGATCTCCAATAGAATGGTATTCTGGTGTGGGTAGATTTGTGCTGTATATCTCTAATGTTTCTTAATACAGATCCAATCTGCCATAGCCAGCATAGTTAAAGGGGTGGTATCATGTGAGTTGAAGTCCAAAACATCTTGAGAACCACAGGCCGCAGACACCTGTCCTAATTTCATTGCTGGCAAAAGAGTCATCGGTTTGCTTAGTGTACACCTGCGGTTAAGTAATGGCATTTCAGATGATCTTTTTGGATTTACCACAGGTCTAATAACCCCTGGTATTGGCTCAAGCACAAATATGCACTGATCACTTTTTTCCTTTATTCACAGATTTCGTATCAATTGTATTACATAAATAAATAAATAAATGTATTGATACATGATTCTGCATTCATCGTGGGGGCCTCTGCATTATCGTTTGGTACTTGGTAGTTAGAGTTTCTGGAGGTTCGAGTACTGTGGTTTGTTGGAAGAGGTTGATGAGAGATAGAACAAAGGGGGGAGGGGTCACCGGGTTGCTAAGTCCGAAATCAGAAGGCAAGCTTTACATCTTCATTTTGGATGGCTTATAGTTTATTTTTGAATGACTTTGTGTCCAGCAAACAAAGCATTACATACATCTGGATAGGAGTCAATCATGTCCCCCACCACTGCTGCCGATGGTGAAACAGCAGCATCTGTCTAAGAATTCTCCTCCGACGAAGAACATCTTCCAGGTTTAAATAATGTAGAGTGGGAGAGACATACTGCGGTCATGATGACCCCTAGATTTCTTACAGACTTAGCTGATATGGTGACTCCTGTCAGAATACTTGGGAGATGAATCTCAGGGATGATTTGTTTTGCAATTTATGGGAGGCAAAGGATGATAATCTCAGTTTTGAATTTGTTTACCTGTAGCAAACCATTATGCATCCATTGCCGGATTGCAGTACGGCTGGTGTTAAATGGCACCAGCTGAGGTGAAGGGTGCATCAATCTTAAGAACGAGCTCTGTATTGTTAGCATATGACTGATATCCGTAATGCATGATTGAATGATGTTGGAAAGGGTGCAGTTATAAGAGAAACCCCATATATGGTATCAGAAATAGCTGAGCAACCAGAGCCGAGAACCACCTCTTATGATCTCCCCATTAGGAAGGATGATAACCAACCAATAGACCACTGTGTGAACCACAGCGATAATCAAATGATCACATTTCTGCTGTCCACCATACTGAAGGCATCACAAAGACCATGGAGCAATAGCCCTGGCCTGCTGCTTTGGAAGCTGTGCCCCAGATGGACAAAAGAGCGGATTCGGTCCCATGACACAGCCAGATTCCAGATTTATAGTCTTCCAGGAGTTTATTGTTGAATTCAAAGTTCTGGATCTGAGCAGCATCAAA
The DNA here is from genome assembly GCF_040938575.1 of Ambystoma mexicanum. Taxonomy (NCBI): domain Eukaryota; kingdom Metazoa; phylum Chordata; class Amphibia; order Caudata; family Ambystomatidae; genus Ambystoma; species Ambystoma mexicanum. The sequence continues at coordinate 725,979,217 of NC_090937.1, read as the reverse complement.
AGATTCTAAGAATTTGGCTATCGATGGAGGATTGGCAACAAGCCAATAATTGTCCTCATTTGCTGGATTCATATCCTGTTTTTTAAGCAGTGGGTGAATCAAAGCGTTTTTGGGACAGCCCGGTAAGATGTGAAGATAGGAGACACTGGGGAATTGGATGGCTTGCAAGGTTGTAACTTAATCTCAACATCAGTACCAAGAACCTCCAAAAAGGAAATCAGGTCATGTGAAGAAAGTTCATTTGTGACAATGATTGTTCGAGCCTCCTGCTGGATATCAGTTAAAGAAAGAAGGTCCCTTTTTTGTAGATTTTGTTGCAAAAATGAAGTGTGGATGTCACTGCACAGTTTGGTTGATGGAAGCATACAATTAGCAGCAGCAAAGTAGATGCAAGATCCTGTACTACTTTAAATAGGGCTCTGCCGTTCATTGTCCTATCTCTGATTCTGGTGGTGCAAACTATTTTCCGGCTGAAATGTATCTCGCTGATAATATGTCAAAGTAAGCTTGTAAAAAGCTTTATTCACATAAAGTAAGTGCTTGTGCCACTACATTTCTCTCGATCTAGTTGTGCACTTTGATTTCTTAATTATATTGTAGAACCATAGAGTGTTCATTTTCTTGGTTTTACCAACTTTGTACTGGGGCCTTAGAGTCAAAAAATAATTTCATAATATTATTCTACTTTATGACAATTTCATTACAGTCGCATTAAAGAAGTGACTAGTTTAAAATGTGTCTAAGGGACCGATCTCAGTGAGTGACAGAAAAATCTTAAAAGACACGTGTTGGGACTAGAGGGGAAATGTGAAAAGGCACAAGGAAAAGGTCAGACCAGATAAACAGTAGGGATGGAGAACAAAGAAAAGGTAACCCTGTGCTTGCAATGTTTCCTAAGGAGGGCCATGAGTGTGTGTGTGCCATGTCTAAAGCAGTGAGAAAAAGGCTGAAGATGCCACATAAGTCTGTGAGCGCTATACTAAGTGGGCAAGATTTGTTCTCTAGGTGAGTGTTGAAATGGCCAAGGAGCAGAACATTTTCTTGTGCACAGACCAGTCTGGAGAGAAGTTCAGATTGCTCAATGTGCAACCCAGAAGAGGGAGGATGAAAACAACAGTGAATCTCTAGGCATGTGAGCTCAACTTTGCACTCAAATACTGATGATTGCAACTCCCCACCCCTCATGTGTTAGGATGAGATAGTAAATATGCAGGAGAAACCCTGGCCTCAATGACTGGACCGGACTATTGTGTCAGCTAGATAAATCAAGACAATCTGCACTGTAAAGGTTTAATCATACATACTGTAGTGGGCAATTATTGACTAGAGAGCATGTTCGGGGTCTGCCCTCCTGCCTTCCTCAGAAGAAACTAAATTATAACATAAGTAAGGACACTTTTGAAACTGCACTTTAAATTCTACTGGATATGCAGCTGGCACAAAGGATAGTTATTTTTCACTACACAAGTAGGGAACAGATGAGGCATTAGCTTGCCACATTAGAGTATTTTAAAATAGAATATATTAGGTGACAGGAAGGCGTGTACACAAGATAGGGACTCGCTACACAAGTAGGGCAGAACAACTTTAGGCAGATAAGGTTGCTGATACCCACAGGGAGAAATATAATGTGAAAGGCATGCACCAGGAACTCAGTAAATAGCAAAATAAATGCAGAATAAATATTTCCTGCAGAGGAAAATAACATGACAGGCAGTTGCCATTTTAAAACTGCACCCACACAACAGAGAATTAAACAGTGCTGCTTTAAGACAGGACCGAGCTAAGCATACTATTTGAACAAATACATTTAATTTTGGAAAATGCTGTGGCCAGCTAAATGATAGCTGCCTCAAAGGAATTTTAAGGCCCAAGACTCAGTAGGGGAGGGTTACATGGTGGAACAAGATACCATTGTGTGCATCCAACTTTCAAGATAAATAAAGTTGCATTAACACAGCAGACTATTTGAAGTCAATTGGATGAACTGAACATCCCAGGAAATGTTATAAGTAGTTGGCAGATTAATGTCTCAGCGATTGGATAGGTGTGACAGAGAATCGCAGATACTGCTAAAAGACAAATAATTACTGTGCACATGGTGAAAGCAGAATGATTCAAAATAAAAGTATTCATAAATGTATCAAGAACAGGATGGCACAGTTACTACTGCAAGAATAGGTCCTTGAGACTCAATGACATCATGGCGGAGAAAACATGGGCTGTTTTATTTAATTAAGAACAAAGGCAATATGCTTGTCCTCTCCTCCCATTTACAATAAAACGTGTCATCATGCCAACAGTTCACTGAGAAATGTGACCACATGTCAACCAATAGACAGATGTCCTTTTCACTGCAGAAGTAATTTAGAGCCTAACAATAATATTCATGCATGCAGATGTAGCACATTTTTATGGGATGGTTTATGGGTGGGATTTTAGATAAAGGATTGTCCAATCATTATTGTTGGACATAAATAAATATATTTCTAGCTTAGTAGAGGGAGCCAATGACTAGGAGCGATAGGTTTTCATGACTATTACATCAAAATGACTATAGAAACTGCTGTTTCCTGTTGAGATGTGGAGACAAATTTTGAGTGAGAGCTTGGCTGTTAATCTTGTTTTTCCCCCAGTTTTACATTGCAATTAAATCTGGGTTACCTTGCATTTGGCATACCACAATCCATTATGTGTTGTCTCTTTATTGGCAAATGCCAGTTAGAGGGCTATTTGGTTTTTGACCTCTGTTTCATCTGGTAGCAGAGATCGGTTGTAGCTGTGGACTTCAGGCTGCCCCCCCTGCCACCCTCTTTCTGGACAGCAGATTGGTCAGGAGAGCAGATTGTTTTTGGTTGTGAACACCTTAACAGGAAGGACAGCAGGAGCCGGCTTTGGAGTGGAATCTTCTATGGTCTTCCACCGCAAGCTGTAAGCAACAGGAGCTGGCAAATTGACGGGACCCCAGGGCCCACAACCCTCAAAGGTCTACAGAAAGTATGTATGCTATGTGCATTGTAAGGGTTCGGGGTGGGACATTTATAGTATGATATTTAAGAAACTGATGTTGATTAGGGATAGCCCTAGACAAGTTCTTGGAAGACTGCACAGTAGGGCCTCTAAGGGGCCAACCTTCTTTTGAGGGTAGAGTTAAAGAGACAGAGAGATAAGGTTACCCCGGGGCAAAGGAAGAAACCAGAAGACAGCTGTATTTTATTGTGTTGTATTGTGTTTCCATTGATTAAATTATTGACAACGGCTTTGTGTTGTGTTGTGTTGTGAGACAGGTCCTGCAGAGGCGGGTTTTTCTTTGTGTGTTGTGAGAGTAGCAGATAGTATTGTTCGGTAGAGGTTGATGGGATAACTAACAGTTAGATTGTGAGCAGATTTTGTTGTTGTGACCCAGAGGTAGGATTTTTTTTTTACATTTTTTTTATTGCTTTGTTTCAAACCTTTAAAAATGTAAAAAGAATACAAGACAAATCAAACAAAACAAGTACGTCTTATTGCGTCCTGTTCCATGTTAGTCACCACATTTGTCGTTAGGTCACTGGTTAGCCTTTCACCTCTATTGAGTAGCCGACTTAGATTGTAGGCGGTCTTTAACGGCTTGGAGAAAGGAGACCAGGGCATATAGCACAGGTCTGTTCGACCCATCGAACAGGGCTTTCCACCAGTCCTCACGGGATACAAACTGAAATGTCTTTGTGACTGGGCCAAAAGATCTGTTTCTTTCTTGTTCTAGCCCAGAGCATGTCATTGTCAGGTGTTTGAGGGTCTCGTTTGTGGTGTTACAAAAACGACACGTCAGATCTAAGTCAGTTGATTGTGACCAGAAACAGAGACGCTCTTTAGTTGGCAGGACGTTGAGCCTGAATTTCAGATAAAGAGATCTCGACCACTGGTCCGGAAAACAGGACAGGTAACCCGGAGGATGGCCATAAGCTCGGGCCTCAGTCGGGAAGTCTTGCGCTGATCTTGATGCCGATTTTAAGTTGCAAGTGTGGATCCAGTCAAGTCTCCAAAGCTTCAGTTTTGCGGCGACAGGGTTTTCAATCAGCATTTGGGTTTTGATGTTATGTTCTTTCAGAACCTCATGACATAACACATTCCATTGATACAGGATTGTATCAGTTTGTTCAGATTCTAGGTTGTGGAGAATTGCGATTTGAGGCACCTGATTTGTTAGTAAAGTTTTCCTAAAAAAGGCTTAAGAGGTTACAAGTAACCCTTGCGTGAATGGAAATGTAGCCAAGTTCATATCTTACACAAGCTGTAGGAGTCCCCTTAGGGAGGTGTAAGACTTTGGTCCAAAAGATGTTTTCCAACGAGTTCCATACATCATTCCCACAACCAAACACATTTTCTCCAGCATAAATCAGAGATGGAACCACTTTTTGCTGAAAGAAGTTAAGCGTAGGTTTTAAGGAAAATTTCCCGAATTTTTTGTTGATTAAAGAAGCCTGACATGCCAGCTGGCGGCATTTCATCCTTGCGGATTCTACCCAGGGTGCGTCATTCCTGTTGGCACTTATTCGCATCCCTAAGTAGATGGTGTTTTTTACATGGCAGATAGGTTCTTTGGCCAAATACCATTTGAATTTCTGGGCGTTTTTTTTGGAGCCTTGGAGTTTTTCAAAGACAATGATTTCACATTTCCCCCTGTTGATATTCAGGCCCTTCTCTGTTAGGTATTTTTCCACAGTAGTAAGTTTGCGTTGCAGACCTATTGGTGTGGAGTCCAACAGAATGATGTCATCCGCGTAGGCTAAGTAATCGATGTGCGTGCCGTGTATTTTCGGTGGGAACGTGTGTAGCCCAACAAAGACCTCTTTAATGTCCGATGTAAACAGGTTAAAGATGCTCGCTGCTAGCGGGCAGCCTTGTTTAACTCCTCTAGATGTTTCAAAGGGGGCTGATAGATTGCCCTTAAGATCTAGTCTGACTCTAATGGAGGTGTTTGTGTGCAGTTCACGAATTGCAGCCAACAAGCTAGGTGGACAGTTCCATTTGCTCATTTTCCGCCATAATAGATCTCTGTTTATACTATCAAACGCCTGAGATAGATCTATTAGGGCTAGATAGATCTTAGAGTTTTTGCGGTGGGCTTCCATCTTCAGTAGGTTTAACAGAAGCAGGTTGGCGCAGCAGCCCACACCCTTGACAAAGCCTGTCTGTCTCGGATCCACAAGATTGCTTTTAGTGGACCACTCCAGAAGTTGTTGTTGGAGTAGGGTAGCGTACACTTTCCCTAATACATCGAGAAGTGCAATTGGTCTATAGTTCTTGGGGTTTCTGCGGTCTCCTTTTTTAAAGATCGGTATAATCACAGCGGATTTCCATGATTTAGGGGTCTTACAACGCTTGAGAATCCTGTTGAACAGATGCTCGCAAAGTTCAGACCACTCTTCTGGATGTCTTTTGATCACAACGTTCGTGAGCCCGTCAGGGCCAGGTGCTCTCGATTCATGCACATTCTTAATGACTCGCAGGATGTCTTCATACTCAAAGACAAGCTCCCAGTGCCTTAGAATTGGGGGTTCCCATTCTGTAGTAATTTTGTCTTTTTGAAAGAGAGCAGAATAGAACACTAGCCATTCAGTTTCTAGGACCAAGTTAGCTTGAAGGGCGTGTTGTGGTGCAAAGGTGTCGTTTATGAGTCTCCAGTAGTCGGCTGAGTTAGAGCTCGCCATTTTTGCCAACATGAGCTCTGCATCATTTTGTAGCATGGTGGCCCTGTGAGATTTTAACCAATTCTTGTTTTAGCTTGCGTGATGAGGTGCTCGGATCTGAGGATGGTGATTTGCGTGCTTGTCTCAGTTTCTGACGGAGAAGTCTTTTCCGTTGGGAAATCTCAAGGTCAAATTTGTGTTTCCGTTTGAATTCAGTGCTTCTTAGAGGTTTGTTCTGTTCCTGAAAAAGAGTCAGAAGATGATCGTATTCCAGTGTTCTAGAAGACTGAAAAACCGTCAAGATGCTTGCTACCTCGCTAGAATCAAGGTTTAGACGAATACAACCAGTTCCTGTTCTGACTGTGTGTGAGAAAAGGTCTTGAGTACTGCTGGTATATACAGAAAATTTTAAAATCACCATATCATGGTCACTGTAAGTCGTTTTTCTGATCACAAGACTGATGGTTCTCGTGTGGATCTTTCCGGATACCAGGATGTAATCAAGTGTTGAGCTTTGGTCACCTCTTCTCCAGGTAGGAGCCGCCGGAATGTCTCCTGGTGTTTGTCCGTTGAGCATCGTTAGTTCACGTAAGTCCATTTCTTGACACCACTTAGTTGTCAGTTGTTGTTGCAATTTGTTGACCCTTTTCTTGTTGTCAGTTAGCTTTAAGTGGCTAATACAGTCGATGTTGAGGTCACCGCAAATAATCAGGTCGTGTAGGTTTCCTGTTTCCATAAGGTCGTCAATTGCCGTTGTGACTTCATCAATGAAAAGATTTGCGCCAGTGGCCCCATGGTTCCAATAAAGATTGATGATACAGAGATTAGAGGCAAGGGTGTTCGCTGCGCCTGCAAAACTGACCGTTACCACCTGGATGAAAGGAGAAATGTTGTCACAATTTATAATCCTAAGGCCTGAGTCTTTCCGGACTGCCACCAGAAGGCCAGCCATAGGTCTTCCTTTAGACTGTCTAATGGCTGGATTGAGGGCGATTTCAAAGCCCTCCAGGATTGGATTTTCTCATAGCCATGTCTCCTGCAGACAAATGAGGTCCAAGTCAGCAGACCAGTCAGTGTTAAACAAGTGACTGAAGCCCCTAGTGTTCCAGGATCCCAGATTGTAATTTTTGTGTGGAGCAGGGGCTTGGCGTTAACACGACTGATCGTTATTTAGAGTGCCAGCGATCCAGGACCAATAATTTTTGTTCATGACCTCTGATGAATGGTCTTTGTCATAGTCCGCATTAGGTGGCATACTGTCGCCTCCTTGGATTGTTATCTTTATGCAGTCGAACGTTCTTTTCTCGGACGGTAATTTTTGATCAACGGTGTCAGTGCTTTGTAGAGATTTGAAAGAATTTAGTTTTGCAGGTTCGCTCGTCGTCATCTTGTATGTTTGGTTACTTTGATCGCCCACTGGCGAGTTGTGCGCATCTTTCATTGGCTTGTCTGCCTCACGTGACGGTGCTGAACAGATATCAAACCCCAGAGACATCAGCACCGGGCCAGCCTCAAGAAGTGTGTCAACTATAAGTTTGGACTGAAGGTGCAGAATGACCTCGTCGTTTCTGGTGTCATTGAAAAATTCCACAATTTTTAGGTCTCCGGATTCAATAGCTCTAAGACTAGGAACTAGATGGCATAGCCATAAGACATTGTGGCGATTAAGAATTAGGTCATCTGCAGAATCAATACGTTCTAAGAGAACTTGATGGAACGGAGAGTCTTTCCTTGCTTGGATGACCTGTTTTGATACGTTTTTCCCTGTCGTGGATCTTGAAAGGGTGCTCCCACTGGTTTTGGATTGCAAAGAGGTGTTAGCATTGAGGCCTTTAGAAAGCTCATTAGTAAGGTCAGAGGCGGCGGACCCAGTCAGTGACAGTCGCTTACAGCTGTCTAATGATAAGTGAGTACCGATGACTTTGGACTGATCAACTGGATTGCTTGCCGTTGATAAGCTCTTACAGCGTTTTTCGTCCAACGTCATGAACTTCTTCTTCTGAGGGACCGTGCCATTAGATACAGATGCAGGTGGCAAAAAGACTTCACGCAGCCTTACTGCTCTATTGGATTTTTGAAAAAGAGAACTTGCAAGCGTATTGACACGACATGGAGACCTGGCGACAGGAGAAACAGTTATTGCGTGTTGTGAGGGTAATGGCTCCGCGGTCAACAGTGGGAGGTTTGTAGTGTTGGTTGGGGTGGGATCAAGAGCGTTTACAGCGGTCTTGGCTCCTTTGGTGGAACTTACGGCCAAGGAGTTTACCTGGTCCACCCCACCCGATCCCTCCGTCGCAGTATCCTCATAAACTGACATGTTCATCAGGTCTTCGGATATGTCACACGAGTTGTTTTTAGGTCCGATGGGTTGATCTGGCACTGGTGTGGCGTCAGTTATTTGAGTTGTTGCTTCTCCACTTTTTTCTTTTAAGATTGTTCTGTTGACAGTGACGTTAACGGTTTTGATGTTTCTCAGGAACTTCCTTGAGTCGTTGCCTCGTTTCATTTTTGTTGCGGGTAGATTTTTAGATTTTTTTCCCCCCTTGCCTCTCAAATTCTTTGCGATGACTCCAATTGTCGAAACGTTCTTTGAGGGCTTGAATATATCGAAGACTTCTGTGACATCGCCACTCGCATCAAAGTGGTCGGGCACTGTCACGACGTCTGTTGGCTCCATGTGTTGGATTGAAGCAGAGGTGGAAGCAGTTTGAGGGTCTAAGAGGGCCAAGTTACCTGGGGCTAAGCTCGCCATGAAAATATCACTGAAGTCTGATGCAGTTCTCTTTTCCAAGTCGACTGTGGTTGAGTTTTCCGCCGGACTTTGGCCCCCTGATTTATTCGTAGGGTTCGTTGGTGTCGGTGTTAAAGAGACTTGTGCATAGTTGGTTAGAGGTTTGTCGGATTTGTCCAACTGAGCGTCGATGTTTTTGTCAATAGTTGAGCTGGAACATTCTTGAGGTCTTAGTGTTGAGTTCAGTAAGTCACTGGGAGCATTGGTGACATTGTGCAGGTGTTTTGAAGTGCCAAGTGAAGGTCGATCATGGCAGTGGGAATCGTTAGGCCCTCTTTCGACCAAACCCCTCTTTCGGGGGCTCGGCTCTGACTTTTGTTGAAACAAGTTGAGCGCTTGTTTTGCCACTTCTGCGAGTAGTTTCCTGTCCAGGTTGGCGTTCTTATTACAGTCCATGAGGGACCGCATAGCCAACTCCGATTTGTTATTTGTGCTCAGGGCTGCGTCCATGTATTGCGTGTGCATATTTTCAAAGGTCACAAGCTTGGAATGCATGGTAGAAACTACTGTTGTTAGGTCTTTAAGACTCTCGTTTAGGTGCTCATACATTTTTAGAAAAGGCGCAAGGGACAGCGTCATTGAGGATATAATGGTGGACTGAAGGTCTTTCGTTTTTGCAGTTTGACACGCGTTACCATTAACCTCAGTGTCAAGGCCTGTGTGACACTTTCTGCCCAGAGGGAATCGTCTGATCTTTGGAAATGGTCGCTCCATTAGAGATGAATCGGAGGCCGATGAATCAGACGTGGACTCAGAGCAGTCGTGATCAGCAGGACACCCTGCCCCAGCGTGCCACGATTCATTTAGTGATTGAGATTGCGGCAGTTTAGGAGCAACAACACCCATTTTAGGGATCTTCCTCTGTGAGCATTGAATGCTGGGTGAAGTGCTCGAGTTAGCTCTTCTTCTTTTCGCCAAACCACTTGGCTGAGAATACTGCAATTTGTTATTTTGAATTGAGGCATTCAAGTTTGAAGTGACAGGTAGGACAGGACTGTCCTCACTTGTTTTTAGGACACTGTTATGTTTTTCTTTTGTTGTTAGATTGTTGTGTCTGCCTTTGTTGATCTGTTTGAGATCTGATAGTAGTTTGTTGACAACGTCCAAGGAGTTTCTGCGGTTGTTGTCATGTTTGCTTTCCAGGTTCGTTGGCGTTTCGAGGGCTACTCTCCCAGAGAGGAGATGGTTAACCCCCTCCAGGCGGGGATCAGCGCTAGGCTCAGTCACAGGTTCGCCCACGTCCTTATGCATAATGAATGTACTGTGATTGGTCTCATCATGAGGCATATTGGTTGACTTCACTGGCGATGGCATCAATTTTTCAAGAGCGCTGTAAAACCTTGGGCGGGAGAGATCACTGCTTATTTCGTCGTTTCTTGTGAGGCATGTGTCGTCCAGATCAATCACGTCCAAGTTAAGGACTTGGGCGTTGCAATCAAAGTGAGTTTGAGCTGACATCATATCGTTACAGGTTCGCAGATTAATTTGTTTGCTTGTTGATGTTTCATGGGAAAGCAAGCTGGGACCATGTCCTGTCATTTCTGCGGCGTTCGTGTTTGAAATGTGTATGTGAAGTTCGCTGTTGCTAGCATTGATTTTTAGAGAGGCAGACACAACACTGCACTCGGCACGTTGATCGGGCAGAAATGACTGAGAGGGAGAAACAGAAGAAACGGATGGAGCGGAGGGGGCGGTTCGGAACACTTGTTGATCTAAAGCTGGCATCTTTACTGTTTCTGCTGTTTCGTGTTCCGGGACCCCCTACAATACAAGCAGCCCATAAGTGAGGAACACATCAGCACTTACTTGATCGTCGTGTGCTGTCGTCTCGATTAGGCGGTCCGTTTTAGGGGCTGTGTTAACCGAGGATGAGGTTGGAGTCGAGGTCGGGCCAGGGCTGGGCCAGGGCCGGGCCGAGGAGACTCGGGGGACTCGGGAGACTTCGCTAAGCGCCAAGAATGCTCAGATTCTAAGCACGGTGAGTTTGGCCCCTGCCTCCTTTGGGCACGGGTCTTCATCGTCGAGCTGGCGGTCTTTCCTTTGTCTGCGACACGCATCCCATAAACAATAGTAGCAGCGGTGGTGGCAGAGACACACCGCGGTGAGCGTAGGGGAGGAGGGGGGAGTAACGAGGAGTCCAGGATTCCACGGACTTCCTCGGACTCCTCAGACTCTGCCAGACTCCGCGCCCGCTCCGCGGGGAGATTGAGGTTATGTAGTGAAGGCACTCCAGCAGCAAGGCACTCCCCCAATAGACACAGACGAGTTACTGGCAACAGGCAACTCCTCAGACTCTGCCAGACTCCGTGCCCACGGGGGATTTGGATATTGGATATTGGGGCGTGGCCCTAGACAATGAAAACTGATTTAATAGGTGGTCTCTATTTGAAGTGGGGAGGAGGTGTGAGTAAGGGAAAAGTGTGAGAGAATGGTGATCCTGTTCTAATTATTGGTAAACTAACCACTATTTGCAATGTTCATTCTGTGTAAGTGCCAAGCTGCGCGCTGCTTAAAAGTTGTCACCATGTCAGATACCCCAATAATTCAACTATGCAAAGTGTTCCCTAGATATAGTACCAAAATCGTTCAATATCATGCTGAGTAGGTGAAAGGGATTGCTGGAAAAATGTGCATATCCTGGCCACAAGAGGGCACTAATTGTAAAGATGTACTGCGACATATGTGCACATACTTACATGCCATATACAATCACATGAAGTTTAAGAACAGGCTAGGTATAATAGAGCTCTGGAAGGCCTTTGAGGAAGAGACAGAGGGTCCTAAGAAGGAATGGATACTTAATATGTGTCAGGGATAGCGTGAGCAGCCCACAGCGCCACCACCACCTCCCTCTGAAGAGAGCATTTGCACACAGCCAACAGCCTCGCCATCACCAGTTGAGGCAGGCGTCGACAGATATTCACAGTACCTCCTCCATATGAGGAGAGCACACCAGCCATGACCATCCCAGGAATATACCAGGTACAAGCAGCAGCTGTAGGGTATAGTAATCCCAGGTATGAATCCCCTGATGAGGAAAGTGATGATAGTAGGAGATGGGAAAAATTGGTAAAACGAAAGGGCCCATTAGTGCAAATGGAGAATGAAGCATGGCACAGCCCAGAACACAGTTAAGGGATGAGGAAGAGTATAGAGGGCCTCATAGCTTAGAAAAGCAGCTAGGAACAGCTAAGAAGATAGATGGTCACAGGTTGAGAGGTGTACCCATAGGTGATGGAGAGAGTGGAGAGACAATGATGGCACCAGAGAAATGGGTAGGAGGAAAAATATTGTTGAAACTCGATGGGAAACGCACAGAAAATAATTATATGAAGGTAGTGGAGTATGAAGAAATGAAGGAAGCAGCCAGGGAGGAAGTCAGGAGGGAGACACAGGAAGAGATAGAGAAAAATGCACAAAGGAAGAAGGAGATGGAACAGAGAGAAGCAGCAGAGAAGATGAAGAGAGAGAAACAGGAAAGAAAAAGAAGGAAACAGGAAGTAGGAGAAAGGGATGGGTAAGTAAAGAGGCTAAATGAGAAGAACAGGAGAATGGCAAGAGACATCGAAGACATTGAAAAAATGAGGAAGGAGATGTGCCAAAAGATGAGCAGAAACATGATACCAGAGATGTGGGCAGAAGGAAGTGGGACAGTAATCCCAGAGACCAGGGGCAGAGATGTGTCACCAGAGATAACGAGTGGAACATATGTAAGGAGACTGCTGAGGGAGTGAGTTTTGATCTCATACTTGATAACGAAAGTGGAGAAAGTGACAGAGAGACAGATTGGGTAGATCTTGGTGATGAAGAGGGTGGAGAGGAGGCGGCGCAAGCCCCACAAATTGATACAACAGGACTAGGCATAGGGGAGATAGCAGATTTTCTGAGTCTACACTTAAGCCTATATCTACCTCTCACATCAGTACTCCCCATAAATGAAGACTATAAATCAAATATTTTGTTAAGAAACTTGCCAGAACACCAGCGAAACTGTGTAGCTGAGACATTGAAAAGGAGAACTTGCACAGCATCACCTTTGCACAAGGAAGGGGTAACACAATTTCCACTGGTCCACAAGGGATTAGGGCAGCCCCACTATGCTCCATGGAATCAGACAGACACAAATAACTTGATGGATAAGCTGCCATCTCTGACAGCATGGGTGGATCAGTTGATCTACAAGCTAGAGCAGGAGACAGCTGGGATATCATTAGCTATAGGTGACATGAAAAGCCTATTTGCATCCATATTGGGTCACCAGGCAGAGGATGTGTGGAAGCGAGCAGGCTATTTTGCAGTGACAGAACATAACACCACTAAATTTGATGGGTCACCATTTAATAATTGTAGAGGTAACGTATGGAAGGCACTGATGGTTCTATGTCCAGACCAATCTGACATGAGTGCCATAATGACTAGGAAGGTGGGGCTTGCTGAGGACCCTGCTGCCTATATTCAAGACATTAAAGAACATTGGTGTTTGGAAACTGAAGACCATTGGGATACAAATATACCAGTGTTTTATCATATTCTATGTCAGGGCCTACCTGAAGAAGTACAGAGACAGTTAAAAATGATTGTGGGGATTGAAATGAGACCATGACCAGAGAAACAATTGACTATTGTCCATCACTGTAGGTGAAAGGAAGAGAATGATCAAAAGATAATAAAGGAAAGGCAAAAGGGAGAGGCAAAATTGGCGCAGAAGAAATTATCCAAACTGGCAGTAGAAGGAGTGGTATTGATAAATACAGGAGACAGGAATAATTGACTGGAGGCTGTCATGACACAGCAGGGAATGGGTGGTTATTTTGCAGGAAGAGGGGAGAGTAGTTTTTACCCCAGATAAGGAAGAGGATTTGTTCACAGAGGGAGAGGATTTAGGTTTGGTGGTGGTCAGCCCCGCTTCAGAGGACCTGGGGGCACTCGAGCAGTATGTTGGACATGTGGGAAAGTAGGACACATTTCACGAGTGTGTAGACGCAGAGGAGCAATGCAGCCCGGTGCATTGCAGTAAGGGCCAAGAGAGAGGGGGCAAGGCATATCCAACACCATATGGTGCACCAAGAAAGACTATGGGTATTATGATTACACACAATATTTACCAGATCAGACACAAGCCCAGAAAGGTGCAGCAACTCAAAGAGCCACAGACACAGCCACAGATAGTGCCACAACAGCCACAGCAGACATTGACACAGCAACCACAGAATGCAGTGCAATCACAACAAGCAGTGACACAGTGGGATACAAACATTTTGCCACAGACACTCCGGATAAGAAGAGTGACAGTGGTTGGGGGAACCTTTTTATAGGGACAGGACTGAACATGCATCCCCAATAGGACAGCCCACAGAAAAGCTTGATGTGCCCTATCCGATCAGTAACCACAGACACTGAACAGGAACAGAGGATGGAGCTATCTATAGGTGACTGGATTCTTTCCTTCTTAGTTGACACTAGGACAACAAAATACTGTGACAGTAGGAGATAAGACGGTAGCTATCCCATTCCTGTATTCTAGGAAGACACCTCTTAACATACTGGGAAGAGATCTTATGGCCAAACTCAATCTGTCAATATCATTCAGAGAGGACGGTATAATATGCTCTACACCGGGCATATATTTCCAGACAGCAAATGAATACATACAAGCCTTTAATGGGCAAAAGGTACAGCAGGGAGTACCAGTGGATCCTGAAGTATTTTTCTATGATGTTATATTATACAAGCGATGTTAGCATGGCTGCCCCGCATTGAGGGGCAGTTATTGAGATTACCCAAGACGTTTTATTCAGAACACAGATACCTACAGATTTAACTGAAGGGGAACTGGTTACAATTGAGCTAGAGATGGCTGTAGTGAGGGAGAATAGAGTTATTTTGCATGGCACTGATGAGGAAGGGGTGAGTTGGCGCTCAGTTAGAGCACTTAACGCATCACACAGACTGACCCAGTTGATAGATGATGAGTTGTTTGACTACAGTGACTCTGATAATGAGGTATTGTTTGATATAAATATACCATGTCAATTGAGAATAGAGTATAGAGAGGTGCAACAACAAATTATGCTAGCTAAAAAAGTACCATCATTTATGGAAGAAGATTTGGCAAGGATACCCGGCACACTATGGCAGACCAGTCTATATGATGTGGGGTTGTTAAAAGGGATTGGAGCAGTAAAAATAAAATTAAAGAAAGGGGCTATTTTACCTCAAGTAAAACAGTGTTCAATGTCCAAAGAAACACATGAAGGTATTTATGAAACAATAAATGCACTCATGAAGCAGGGAGTAATAGTGCCATCAGAGTCTCCTTGCAACACTGCTGTATACCCTACAGAAATCTCAGGGAGAGTCCTGGAGATTCATACAAGAGTTATGCCTCTTGAATAACATTATTGAGCCTGAATTATCAGTGGTACCTAATCATGCCATGGCACTGTGTAATATACCTCCCACCTACACACATTTCACAGTGATTGATCTGAAAAATGCATTTTTGAGTATACCCCTTCATGAAGATTCACAGTATTTAACCACAATCACCTATAGAGGAGTAAGACTGGAACATTGTCGTCTCCCACAGGGCTACTGTGAATCCCCCAGTGTGTTTAAAAGGGTGTTGCAGATGGATTTGGGAAATATACAAACTCTTAGTGCCATCACACAATATGTAGATGGCTTACTAGTATGCAGCGAATGTCAGGAACAATGCAGAAATTACTCAATGCAGCTACTGACATTGCCAGTTGAGAAAGGGTACAAAGCTTGCAAACATAAAATGCAATATTGTCAGGAAGAAGTACTTTATTTTGGCCAAATAATCTACAAAGAAGGGAGGAGGGTGACACCTGAGAGAGCAGAGGCGATCAGTAATACACCTCGTCCAAACACAGTGAAGGAGTTGCAACTGTTCTTGGGATTATGCAATTCTTGCAGAATATGGGTATTTGACCACAGCTCATACATCTGACCACTGTTAGAAGAGTTAAAGGGAGCACAGAAAACAAGGATATCATACAATGGACAAGAGAAATGAGCAGCGCATTTGATGAACTAAAAAAGGCCATATAGGCCTGTGTTAGGAATCCCAGATTACAAAGCAGAATTCTTTATTTTCTCCCATTGCTATGGAGTAGTGATGTGAGCTGTGCTCACACAGAAGACTTCAATCGAACATAAACCTTTGGCATATTACAGCAAGTTGTTAGACCCAGTAATGAAAGGGAATTACCCATGTGAACAAGCTTTGGCTGCATCAGCATTCACAGTTGAGAAATCATTCACTGTGATGATGGGCTGCTTGGTAACATTATACGTGGAACATGTGTTTTTTGCAATACTTTAGAAGCCTAAAAGAACATTGACTACACAGAGGGCCTCAGGATATGAGGTCATTCTAACAAATCCATCTATTAAGATTGATAGATGCCATGTGGTAAATCCAGCAAAATACATAGCACATCCAGTGCAGGAAGATGATTATGTCCTTGAATTCACAACATACACAGATTATTATAATGAGATACCTCGCACCAAGGAGGTGGCCTTAGAAACATGAGTAAAAGTGTTGATGGCAGTTCAATAATAGACACAATTTTAGGAACAAGAATGATGGGAGCTGCAGTAGTAAGAGCAAAAGAAAATGGAGAGTTTGAGAGTGCTGAAAGCATAAGACTACCTGCGCATTTTTCAGCACAAGCAGCAGAATTAGTGGCAATGATTTTAGCACTAGAGAGACATAAAGATGAGGAAGTTATGGTGAACTCTGATTCCGCATATTTGACGTCCACAGTGCATTAGAGTTAGAGAATGGTTTAAAAATAAATTGCAGGATATTGTTTTAGCACGACATAGCTATTAGTACGTTTAGGGAGCTTGGCACTATTTTAATATTTTAATATATTGTGGTAAACAGATTGTATATTTTAGCATGTTTTAGAATCTTACCCATTTTGTAGACCTTACCGACACTGCTTATTGTATTAGTGAAGTACACTTTCTTTTGCTGCTCCTACCTTGCTTGCACCAGAACTACAACTCCCTAGCGTTATGTAGTCCTATTTTCCCCATTTAATCCATTCCCAGGCACGTCAACGTGGCGCTTCAGGGTAGTGCTAAGTCTGCGCAAGTCCTCGCAGGACGTGCTGGACTTGCATTATTGTTTGCTGCATTTCAGTTCATTTTCACTTTAGCAAATTACTTAAGGTACTGTTTTCCTCCTATGGAACTCTAATGTGTGTGCTGTCCACATACTGAATTTTGTTATTACAGGTTACTTGGAGAGCATTGCTCTGATGGGCAGTTAACTAGTAAATCTACGTACAGGAGTTGAAGGCCCATTGTACTGTATACTTAGTCTATTTACCAGTGACACAGCTTCAGGGTTTAGCAATATTTAACTATAAACGCTTGCATCATAAACCTATATCAGAACAGACTTTGATAAAAGACATGAAGGTCTCCCTCCTTAACACACACTCTTTGGATATATCCGCTGCAGATGTACGTGATTATATTTTGGATAATCAAGTGGACGTCATGTGCATTACAGAGTCATGGCTGCGGGACTCCACTGGTCCTAACATTGATTTGGCCACACCAGATAGTTTTATGTTTTTTGGGCAAAAGAGAGAAATTGGCGGAGGTGGAGGAGTGGCAATTATTGTTAGACAAGACCTAGCCTTCTTTCAAACATCTATATCTTGTGAGGGCTGCACAATTATGTGTATAAATACCACCCATACACCTAATAACTGCTTAAATATCATCTTGCTGTATCGTCCCCCTCATGACACACCAACTTTTATGGAGGAAATGTCAAAGATTTTAACTAATGTGAACAACCCAAATAGTTCCACGATTGTTCTGGAAGACTTTAATAGGCACTTAGGGAAAGTTTCAGATCTTGACGCCTTGGACTTAGAACAACTGCTACAGAACAATCAGTTTACGGTTTTGAACAAAGAACCCGCTCATAAACAGGGTAGCATCCTAGACTGTGTTGCAGTTAGGAATTTACCTGCTACTACTTTGACTGTAGAACCCTGCATCTGGTCTGACTATTTTTTTGTTACTTTTTATCTACAACTTCCCACTCTTTTTATACAAAGAAAAAATCCCATTAAGAAAGTCATCAGTAGGAATCTAACCAACATTAAAGCAATTGAACTAGAATGCTGCTTAAAGAAAGGTATGGCTTCTACTACCGATGAAGATACTCCCGATATATAAGCGTTAGAATATGAACAGAGTCTTACCATGCTATTGGATAAGATAGTCCCTTTAAAGTCAGAGAGAAATCCAATAGACTAAAATGGTACAGTGCAAACATGGCTACATGTAAACAGAAAAAACGGAAAGCAGAAAGAAATTGGATAAAGTTGTGGAGACAAGAGAGTAAAAATAAGTGGTAAGAATTGGAAAAAATATATCGGAAAGACATTTCTAAAGCTAACCAGGCTTATTTTAATACAGACATATTGAATGCAAAAAAAGAATCCAAAACAGTTTGAAGTCCTTAAAAACCTTGAGAAACCCTAGGCCCAAATAAAAAAGGTAGGTCTGCCATATGAGTACTGTGAGAAAGTCCAAAGATCCTTTTCTGATAAAGTCAAGTTAGGCCATTCTAGTATTGCAAATAACCAAGCTATACTTTCACCTAAATCCATGCCCATAATTGCAGGAACATCAAGATGTACTATTACTCCTGAATTTGCCTTTAAAACTATCACAAGAAGCGAGTTAGAGAAGGTTCTTAGATCAATGTATCCTACTACTTCCTTGGAGGATATCATTCCAGCAAGAATTGTTCCAGAACATGTTATGTTATGTTATTTGGCATTCATATGGTGCTCTATATATCATTGGTATGACCTCAAAGTGCTGGTAGGTTGAACGCCCTCTGGGACCGTAGTGCAGGTCCGTTGAGAGAGTAAGGTGTCGTATGGTGCATGGGTGCACCAGTTATGTGAGCAGCTGATGTAATTGCCTGATGTTAGCTGCATCCTAGCATTAGGTGTGGTGGTATTGATATCAGATGAATGTGTGCAGTCTGGCAGGTGGACACCCAGACTTGGTTCTGGCTGCGTTAGGCCTGTAGGACACTTTGTTACATCTCACTGCGGCCGATGGTCCTTGTGGCGTTGTGGCTGTGTTCTCTATGTTGCGGTACTAAGGGAATCCAATATGGCTGCCGGCGTTCGCTCGACCTCTACAATGCATCAATCCTCTCCAGACTCTAGTGGAGCCCCGCCTACACTGACGCTTCATATTCCAGCAGTTTCTGTTTTCCAACGTGTCGCTACTCCTTTAGAAGACACTCCGTAAGTTTGTGGTCCAGGGAACTTTTACTCCTAAATCTATCAGACTGTCCTATGCTTACCTTCTTTTTCTTATTTGTAGAATTTTCATCTTCACGGTCACATCCGCTCCTGAAATTCGAAACACTCGCTGGGCAAAAATCTCCTCTCGGCTTGCTTACCTGATACCAAAGCACTTTGTTCGACCTTTTTCTCGGGACGCGTTCCCAGACGTAAGAACGGGGCTGGGACCTTTTTCCAAACGGGAGCCTTTCTGTGTTAAACTCTCCAAACTAATTCCCTTCTCCTTTCAGGGTACATACCATCGCAATAACTCTTACCCGGCTGAAAACCACGCCCCTGGCGTGGAAGCCGCAATTCTAGGTTACCATCGCAATAACTCTTACCTGGCTGAAAACCACGCCTCTGGCATGGAAGTCGGAATCCTAGGTTACGATTCCAACCTTGTAGAGTACAACCGTGCGGGCGGGTTTAGACCACTGTCCGAGAGCCTTTCTCTTATAATTTCCTTTGGGATTTCAGGATTCTCCTCCCTTACTTGAAGGAAGCTCAACATCGTCAAACCCTTTTTGAGCACCGGATCTGGGACGTTCCTCTATGACTCTCAGGTGCTGGCACCACCCACATTTCTTGCCTCTCTCAGATTCTTGCCTATACTTACTCTCATACATTCTTTCTGGCAGGTGAAGGCTTCCTTCCACTTTGTGAGATCATCCAGTCTAGTTCAACTCAAATCGTGATTTTGAAGAACGAGAAGATACTACCACCTCTGCTCTCAATTCCAGAACAGGATTTTTTCCCCCAGAGGGTTTCCCTGGGGAGTTTGCTCCGCTCCGAGTCCTGTCCCAAAGCAGGCAGAGGGGAGCAAGGTTCTCAGGGGTATTTTCCTGTCGTCAAGGATTGACATCTGCAAGGTTAGTAGTCCACTGCTGGGTGTCTGGTTGAAAAGGTACAATCTGTTACAGATAGTGACGCCTGAAAATTACAAATACCTAGCAGGGGCCATGGAACAGCAGATGCAGCAACTTATGGCTGCCATGCAATCCTTTTCGCATGAGGTGCAGAACCTCAAACAGGAAAACACTAATCTCCAGCAACAGGTAACTCGGCCCAATCCAGAATTGCCTCCCTCCTCCTTACCCACGGGCAAGTATGACGGTAGTCCACACAAACTAAAAGAGTTTTTGGATAGTTGTACAGTACAATTTACATTTAAAACCAAGTATTTTCTTACTGACAAAGACAAAGTAGTGTTTTTGGTGTCACATCTCTCTGGAGCAGCAATAGCCTGGGCAACTCTGTTAGTGACTTCCCGGAATGCCATCCTGGACTCTTATCCAGCCTTTGTAAACATCTTAAAGCAAATGTTTAATAGACAGGAATTGTCAATCTCCTCACAGGAGAAATTACTAGATCTTAGAAAAGGCAACCAAGACCTAATCACTTATATTACAAGAATCAAGCAACTCTCCTCAGAGACTGCATGGCCAGATGACGCGTTTATCACCTTGTTCTGCCGAGGGCTAACAGAGGACTTAAAAGACGAAGTGTCCAGGGTCCCTAGACCCACCAATTTAGCAGACATGCTCACTACCACTATGCAAATGAACGATCGTCTGCAGGAACGACAAAAGGAGAGAAAGAAGGTACGCATGATTAGATTTCATTCGGAATCCCAATCCACATGCAGTTCCCATAAGCCAGTACCCACAGATGAGCCAATGCAGATAGATACAGCCAGGGGTCCTCTCACTGCTGAAGAGAGAGATCGGAGACGAACCCAAGGTTTTTGTATGTACTGCGGTTCCTCGACCCACATAGGGAATGTCCGGTAACTCCCCCAAGAAGATTCAAACATAAGAAGTTGGGAAACTCTCCCACCCAGCCGTAAGGGGGACCACAGTTTGGGTGGCTCAGGAAGGTTCCTCAAATCTACCGGTACTTTCTCACAGCACACGAATCCCAGAGAACACCATGGTTATCATCTTGGTACAATTTACTTTTGACAACCACATTATCAAAAAGGTTCCTGCTTTGATGAACTGCGGTGCAGCGTGGAACTTCCTAGATGATAACTGGGCCACAAGCAAGGGTATCACGAGAGTCCCTAAGACAGTAACCGTTCCCATTCAGGGTGTGGATGGTTGTCCCCTTATCTCTGGCACTATTAAGGAGCAGATGGGATAATTGGTATGCCAGATTGCCTCACATACTGAAGAATTATGCTTCGACTTAATCAAAGCAGCTCACTTTCCCGTGATCCTGGGTCTGCCATGGTTGCGTCTCCACAACTCTTTCATTAAATGGACGGTCGGCAGCCTATTTCTTGGTTCAGAATATTGTACAGCCAAATGTCTTACCCACCAGTCAGTAGGGGCCTACAGCCCCCTTCAGAAATTCCATCAGGCAAAGTCACCACAGTTAGTCATGTGAGCAATATCCCGCATGTTATGATCAATTACCCCAGTTTTCGACAACCCCAAATACTCTTCTCATCCTCCTCATCGCAGGGACGACTGTCATATAGAACTCATGCCGGACCAGCCCATCCCCTTTGGTCGAATGTATATGTTGTCCCAGAAGGAGAAATCCGTTCTTAAAGAATATTTGAAGACAAATCGCCAGAATGGGTTTATTGAGGCGTCTACCTCTCCTGCGGGGGTATCTCTTTTCTTCATCCCCAAAAAAGATCCAGAGGAACTCTGTTCCTGTATTGATTATCGAGGCTTGAACAAGATCACAGTGGCTGACTAATATCTGATGCCTTTAATTCCTGACATATTGGAAGCAGTCAGGGGAGCTTCAATCTACACAAACCTAGATCTTAGGGGAGCCTATCATTTGATTCAAATAGCCCCTGGAGATGAATGGAAAACAGCCTTTTGAATGCCTTTTTGATATTTCGAATACCACGTGATGTCTTTCGGTCTTTCCAATGCTCCTGCGGTATTTCAGTGCTTTATGGATCACATTTCTGCAGATGTATTATTACATTTTGTAGTGGTCTACCATGATGACATTCTAATCTTTTCGGCTAACCTGAATGACCACTAACAACATTTAAATTTGGTCGTGCAGCGACTCCAAGCCAACCAGCTGTATTGCAAAGCTGAAAAGTGTGAATTCCATCGTTCTAAAGTCACTTATCTAGGATTCATTCTGTCCCCTCAAGGTGTTTTGATGGATCGAAGGAAGACATATGCAGTGATGGAATGGCCTCCCCTGACCAATGTGAAGGAAATCCTAAGGTTTTTAGGTGTGGCAAATTTCTATCGGAAGTTTATACCTAACTTCTCTGAACTCATACTCCCTATTACTCGACTCCTCAAAAAGGGAGCACCCTTTGTTTGGGATACCTCAGTTCAAACCTCCTTTGACCGCCTCAAGCATCTCTTCACCTCAGCCCCCATACTAAGGAACCCGGATCAGCAAAGAAGATTCATTCTCGAGACTAATGCTTCTCACTACTCCTTAGCAGCAGTTTTATTGCAAGAAAACCCTGAAGGAATCGAATCTCCAGTGGCTTACCTGCCCAAGACTTTTAACCCTGCCGAGATTAACTACTCTGTATTAGAAAAAGAGTTGTTAGTCATTAAGCGTTCTTTTGAAGAGTGGACACATCTTCTGTTGGGATCACCATTTCCAATTGAAGTACGGACTGATAATCAAAACCTCAAGGTTTTTCAATATGCCCAAACGACAAACAGCCGTCAAGCCCGCTGGGCGCGTTTCTTCTCACCCTACCATATCGTGTTTACATTTCTTCGAGGACGACAGGACCTCCGTGCAGATGCCCTTTCACGTAAGGACCATCCCACCGCAAACTTTCACACTGAATCCATCTTCATGAAGGCAGTGTTTATTCATGTCATTGCTGATTTTCTGCCCGAATCAAACAAGACACCCTGGCACATCATGACCTTTGTCAGGAACTGGCACAATCCCACGCATTGACACAAGAAGGCGGGTTTTATTTCTATAATCAACGGGTGGTGATTCCGTCCGAGACCTTACAAAAGGAGATCCCACACATGTGTCACGACTCTCGTGCGGCCGGTCATCGTGGCATTAACATCACCCTTGATTTAGTCCAACGACACTACTGGTGGCCTACCGTATTAACTGATGTACATGACTATGTGTCCTTGTGTGCTACATGTCTTCAATCTAAATCATCCCATCAATTCCCTCTTGGTTTGCTGTTTCGTATGCCTATCCCAAAGAGAACTTGCCAAGTCATCTCCACCGATTTCATTGTGGATTTGTCCCGCTCTCATGGCCAAACAGCCATTATGGTCACTATAGACTATTTTACCAGGCTGGCCCATTTCACCTCTCTACCAGGAGTCCCATCTGCCGCTCGGATGTCTCAAATCTTCAAGATTCTTTAGCCCTTTCTCGATCTGTCAATTGGTTGGAGATACGGCTGTTCATCTCCAACTTCCTCCCTCCTGGTCTAGGATTCACCCAGTTTTCATCTCTCCCAGATCAAGTTGGATGTGCCTGATCGATTTTCGAAGAACTCTTCTGTACGTCCTCCTCCTGTGGTTACTCCCTCAGGAGCAGAATATGAAGTTGCAGGGATCTGCGATTCACAATACCATCGGGCCGTCTGCAGTTTCTGGTCGACTGGAAGGGCTGCTCCCCGGCTAACCAGTCATGGGAACCTGCTTCTGGGGTCCATTCCCCATGCCTGGTGCGGTCCTTCTTTCGACATCACCTGGGTAAACCTGGCTGTCCGCCTCTGCGGGGGGGGGGGTGTCGAACGGAAAATCATATCGTGCCTCCTATAATGTATGAATATATGTATATTGGCCTACGCCAATCCGCTTATAAGTCGCTTACGGGAAAACCACGTTGCAAGGTCTTGACCTTAGATCAGTGTTAACCGCCATTTTAAATCTATCTGCCATTTTAGATTCTCCCTCTAAAGTCACCCTGTGTTCTAAGATGTTGGTCAGTGTCATTCCGAATGTAACATGGCCGTCTTGACCTCTGTGTACAAGCTAATGTGTAACTTGCCTGAAGGGCACATGTTAAGGTCATGAACTGAGACCTTGTCCTTCGCTGACCTGTGTGTAAAGGATTACTTGCGACAACTAAGCTAATCCACGAGCATATGTTAAACACAATATATTCAAATACCGAAAGTTGAACATTTGTTTGGTTGCATTGTATAAAACTGTTTCAGAAGGTTCCACAAGAAATCCTAAGACAAACTGTTGGTATTGTAATCTGTAAGTGAATATATTAAAGGTAAACCCTAAACGTATAGATGTACGAACTCGGCAAGAACCCTTGATCCGTAATGTATTAACTTGTATTAACTTGGAAGTGGGTTGAACATCATGATTTTGAGGGTATAAAAAGTGCGACTATTCTAATGTACAGCCTCACTCACTGAGCACACCGAACTAAGCTGGAGTTTGCTGTGTTGTACTGAGGGCCGATAGCTATCTGTTGCTTTGTCCTTTGAAACTGTTCAGTATAAAATAAAGATCTTTTGTATGTTCCTTCGTAACCCGCGTTTGGTGTATTTCCTTTTGGGGTACTCAGCCTCGATATCTTCTTTTTGTTTTCACAGTTGGCGCCCGAATAGGGACCCTCAGGATTGATGCCAGCTCATCGAAGGTTGACGCAAGCTATCGGACCGGGATCGGACGGTGTAACAAAATAAAGGGGGCTCCTTTCCGAAAGAGACGCGACACCTCAGCAGCGCTGCACAACCCGATCCCTGGATGATGAGCTTGTGGTCCGAGACGGCATCTTGACAAGGGTCCACTTATCGAGGCGGGCAGATTT
The DNA here is from genome assembly GCF_040938575.1 of Ambystoma mexicanum. Classification (NCBI taxonomy): domain Eukaryota; kingdom Metazoa; phylum Chordata; class Amphibia; order Caudata; family Ambystomatidae; genus Ambystoma; species Ambystoma mexicanum. The sequence goes on along the minus strand of NC_090937.1, from coordinate 725,954,627 downwards.
GCTGAAATCACCAAACACAAGGTAAGATTAGTTAGAAAAGAATCTTTGAAATCCGATCGGACCTCCCTACGATTGATCAGTTGAGTCGTGACCCGATTCTTAAGTATCCTGATAATTTGTTTTGACGCATTGTATCTGCAAATACAATTATTGACCAGGTAACACCAATATGTTGATATGCCTGGGAAATTGTCTACCTGCTTCAGGGCGTTATTCCGCAGTGATAGGCAATCTTTGGAATTTAGCCATCCGCACCACAGGAGGGGTCGCTGGCTTGTACTATGCACTGTAAGCATGGCATTGGTAGTATAGTGTTTAATGATATTTGGCACAGACAAACCAGACATGTTTCCGAACTTCAGTGGCCGATCAATGGAAGTTTTGAAATCCCTCGTATTGAGTATTTAGAATCCATTTTATTAAAGAAAAAGGCTAGACCTGCAGCATACAGAATTGTAAAAAAGAAGCTTTGTCACAGCTTAAGAGTAGAGAAAAACATGCGCGCCGTCATAAGACGAATGCCGAAAAAGCATTGTTATATGACCAAGATAAACATTCTGAGTCAGCTAAGACTATGGATAGGGCTTTCTCACTTGGCATTCAGAAAATCTATCCTTCTAAAGACTTTCATGTTTCCGACGAATTTATTAACAAATTGTTAAATGAACGAAGGCCTGGTGCCACTGCACCACCTCCGTATGTTCCTCTTCTTGCTGCTTTGCCTCTTCCTGCTGTTATTCCTGCTCTTCCTGCTGTTGTGCCTGTTGTTCCTGCTCCTCCTGTTGTTCCTCTTCCTCCAGTCGTTGTTCCTCCACCTGCTCCTCTGCCTCTTCCTATTGCACCAGTAATAGTACCTCTGCTGAACTTGCCTGCTCTTACTCTTCCAAGTGGTACTCCACCGCTTGTAGTTGATCAAGGAGCGAGATCAAGAGTTGTCACTCGTAATACTGTACCTCCAGAGATGAAGCAGAATTTGATTGCGTGGGCTGAGCATTGTATGGAGAGAGATGATCGAGCTATTGTTTTTGCAACACTTTCTAATATGGATAATTTTACTGAGAAAAATGTTTTTATTGAGGGATTAGGGATTCACTTATGTGTAATGTGGGACAGACTAAACAATACAGATCTCCCACAAGGGTTGAGGGATCTGAACACCTTAGCGCTTTCTAGAGACACTGTGGAGAAAGTACAAGAGCATGTTGAGAGGAAATTCGAGTATAGGAAGGAGTTGGAAAGGTTACAGAATGAAGATGACGATGAGGATAGTATATATGTACAAAAGCGGTTCCTTCCTTGTTGATAATCGATGTCCGAGGAAACACGAATTTGTACGAAAGATGCGATTAGATGGATTTCAGACATTTCGATAACTCCAGTTGAAGTATATGACACGTATAGTCCGTATACGCCAGAAATGCAGAGGAAAGTGATACAGGTAATGGTAGAGTACCTGCAGGATGAATGTGTGAAAAAAAAGATTTGTTGTCTCACATAGTTATTGAGTATTTATAAGAGAGCTTTTTCATTTCACAATTCTTCGACTGCTTTACCGCTCGATTTGGCTCTATTGCTTAATAAGCGTTCGGAGTTGCCTACTTCTCAGTTGCCTATGAGAGAGGTACCTCCGACATGTTTCCCGAAAGTTGAGATTGCGGCTAATGCTGTAGCAGGTACACCTGCTCGAGATATTCCTGCACATTATGTGTCGCAGTTTGTTCATGTCCCGTTCTCAAGACAGGAAGTGAACACCATTAGACAGTCTATTCCCGACATTAGAAAAAATCTGACAGGATTCTATAAAGAAATAGAGTCTGTCTTGCAATCCTCAGTATTCACCTTAGGTGATATCGATCTGTTGTTTCCTGTACTCCTGCCCGTAGATTTGTGGAAACAAGTTAGGACTATAGATGATGTAGCAGGGTTGGGAGATACATGGGCTAACATAATTAGACTTGATGAAGAAGGACCAGCTGGCGAGAGACCCCCTCAGGTGATACTAACTTTACCTGATAGAATCGCTGCTAAATTGAAAACCATAATTCCTGAATAGAGAATTATTTGGGACAAGCTTACGGCCTGTGTCCAAGGGAAGTCTGAGGGTGCTACCGAGTTCTTTAATCGGTTCGAACAGGTATTCTCGGATTACAGTGGACAAGACTTAGGGACAGAGTCTGGGAAAAGATTATTTGTAGACAAATTTGTGCGTGGATTGTTGCCAGACATCCAGTCGCAAATTATGTCTTCTGAAAGTGCTTGGCAAGCAAAGTCTCAATCAGAAGTGCTGCACATGGCTCAGTACTATGAGAATCGTGTCAATAATGAAAAAGAAAGAGTCGAAAAAAGAAAAGGTGATTTGAAGACAAAAGTATTATTGCAGCAAATTGTTAGAAGCCCTAGAGGGGGTAGTTTGCAAATTAGAGGTCAGTATGTTCCGCAAGGAAATGTGCCCTTGGGTCCTGTAAACATTAACCAGTGTGCCTATTTTCAACAAGAGGGTCATTGGCATGCACTATGCCCGATCCTTCGACAAAGGTCAAATAATGCATTTGGAAATATGGGTAGACGGTCCAGAGGTCGCCCGGGTGTAGGGGGCCCTGATAGAGGTCAGTTTGCACAGGATCCACAGCAACTTTTTTCGCAGGATAATCAGGTACCAAGTGTGGATACTAGAAACATATTCGACCATCCTTCTGCTGCTCACCTCTCTGAAGAACTTCCTTTTGATGATATTCTGTTTCGTTAGGATTGCCCGAAGCAGGGTTTGGAACCTACGCCTATTCTCGTTTATCAGAAAGGTCCCTACATTGAGATGATAGTGGGAAATAGGAAGCATCTATTCTTGATAGATACAGGGGCACAGAAGTGTTCCATTGATCATTCTCGGGTTCCAAACATTCCACTGTCAGGGCAAACCAATTTTTCTGTATGGTTTTCTGGCACACCAGTTGTTTGCCCAGTTTCTTCGCCGGTACCTATTCTTTGGGTCCATTTACAGACCACTGTCCATTGCTTTTGACTTCGAATTGTGGAGAGAATTTGCTTAGATTGAATCTGTTGAAGGAATTAAATGCAGTAATTCATTGTTCTTCTGATGAAGTGAGTTTGACGATTTCACCACAGCAACTTTCTGTCTCACAATTCTTAACCAGACCTTTGCCGCCAGAATTCAGGGATGTACCAGAGAGTTTATGGGCAATTGATGACAATGATGTCGGTGTTTTCCAGATCGAGCCTGTTAAAATAGTTCTGAAACATGGAGTAAAGCGGCCAGGTATTACACAATATAAGATTTCAGTTGAGGGTGAACAAGCATTGAAATGCATTGTTTCCGATTTTGTGCATCGAGGGGTGATTGAGGAAATTGCGTAGTAGTTTGTGCAGTAGTCCAATTTTGCTTGTGTACAAAAAAGGCGATAATGCAATTCCATTTCGTTTCATAATTAATCTACGTGCCATCAATAAGGTCGTCGCTCCACAATTTCCATTTGTGCCTGATGTGACGACGATATTAACTATGATTCTGGTTTCAGCTACTTACTTTAGTGTTGTGGATGTGAAGAATGCTTTCTTTAGTATTCCTATACACAAGGACAGTAGATACTTGTTCGCGTCCACCTTAAACGCTCGTTTACCTTTACCCGTGCACCGCAAGGTTACATGGAAAGTCCTAGCATCTATAGTAGGGCTTTGAAAGAACAGCTTGATACCCTTGAATTGCCCTCTACTTGTACATTGCTTTAGTATGTTGATGACTTACTTTTGGCTGCCAACTCTGAGAGCGCTTGTAAGGAGGGCACTGTTTTATTACTTATACATCTTGCTAAACATGGACACAAAGCTTTGCTTAAAAAGTTTCAATATTGTTGTCAGGAGGTCACCTATTTAGGCTATCTGCTGTCAAAGGAGGGAAGAAGATTGACACCTGAACGGATAAAACTCATTTCTGGCATGTCTGTCCCAAATATGCAGAAAGAAGTTAGAGCCTTGATAGGAATGGCTTCTTACTGTAGGTTATGGATCCCAAACTTCTTACTAGTGATTAAGCCGGTGTTGCCTTTGACGAAGAAGGGCATTTCTTCGCTATTGCCATGGAACATGGAGCACCAGCAAGCATTTGATCTGCTCAAGACTGTATTGTGCTCGGCACCGGTTTTGGGCACACCAAACTATGAAAAGGCCTTTGTGTTGTTTGTGCATGAATGTGACGGATGTGCTTTGGCTGTATTAACGCAGGAACATGGAGGGAAGAATAGGCCATGCGGTTACTTTTCTTTCGCCCTTGATCCTGTAGCATGCGCTTTGCCAAGATGTTTGCGAGCTGTCGCTGCTGCTGCTGCATCTGTAAAGCAGAGTGAGGGAATGGTCCTAGGCCATCCTCTAACCCTGATGGTGCCTCTCTCTGTAGATGTTCTATTGAACAGAACTCAAACGCAACACCTCACTTCTGCACGGTTGACGAGATATGAATTGATCTTGTTTGCTCCCCACATACAAATCAAGAGGTGTTGTGTTCTTAATCCGGCTGAACTCTTACCTTTCCCGCAAGGTACTGCTTGCAGTGACGAAGAGTCACATCACTCTCTGTACAATATCGAACAAGAGACAAAGGGTAGAATTGATCTAAAGGACACTCCTTTGAATAATCCACAAGAGGAGCTGTTTTGCGATGGCTCCCGCTTCATAATTTCAGATGGTACATCCACAGTTGCTTATGCAATCACCACATTAAGCACGGTTGTGGAAACCAAGAGAATCATGCATAACTCTGTGCAGGCCGCAGAGATTATAGCATTAACTCGAGCTTGTGAACTTTCCGAAGGGCTAACAGTAAACATACATACTGATAGTCAGTATGCCTTTGGGGTGGTTCACAATTTTGGTAGACTTTGGTCAGAAAGAGGGTTCTTAACTTCACACGGTACAAAGATTCAGCATGGCTCCCTAATAGTACAGCTGTTCTCAGCGCTTGCACTCCCTGCTCAGTTAGCTTTAGTGAAATGTGCAGCACATCAAAAGACTGTAGATGATATAGGAAAAAGGAATGCTTTCGCTGATCAGATAGCTTAACAGACTGCCACCAATCTCTCTGCAAACATATACACTTCAAGGGAGACCGTAAATGCCTATGTAATGGATGAGGGTGTTGACTCTGTAAAGGACATCCAAGCCGATGCCACACTAGAAGAATCCAAGAGAGGGGCAGAGGGCTTGGGGAAACTCGATGATGATGGGTGTTGGCTGGATGTAGTTGAAGGAAAATGGCTACTTCCTGACACATACATAATGATGATGGTCATCATGGCTCATGGCCCTACCCATATATGTACCTGGAAGCTTACACAAATGTTGGAGAAAGTTTGGGCAAATGACAAAATCTCTAAAATAGCTGATTGTTATGTTCAGAATTGCATGATCTGCTTGCAGCATAATGTGGGAAAGGGAACATCAACTCCCAGGGGAGGTTTTGGTCCACCTTCTGGCCCCTTTGAGGTCATTCACTTTGATTTTATTGAAATGGAACGGTGCAATAACTTGAAATATGTGTTAGTTGTCATCTGTGCTTTCAGCAAATGGGTTGAGGCTTTTCTTGTTAAGGACGCTACAGCCATGACTACTGCAAAAACGATGTTAAAAGAGTATTTCCCTAGGTTTGGGCTACCAAGAGTCATCTGGTCGGACAATGGTCCACATTTTGTCGCTGCTGTAATTCTGCAGATATGTGAGGCATTACAAATCGACAAACGGTTCCATTCGGCCAGACACGCTCAGAGTGCCGGACTAGTAGAAAGACACAACGGCATCATCAAGAACAAGCTCGCTAAGATGTGTGCCGGCACCAAACTAAAATGGCCCAACGCCTTACCGATCGTGTTACTAGCTATGCGTACAACCCCTCAGACTAAGACTGGGCTCTCTCCATTTGAGGTGGTAATGGGAAGACCTACGAATATCTGGAACCTTCCGAAATGTCGGTCTTTGAAGAATTTTGAAAATGTACTTCTTTCAGATTACTGTAGCCAGTTGACTAAAAACCTGTATTTAATTTATCACCAGGTGCAAGAGGCTTTACTTGTATGATACGAGGGCCCAGGTCATAGCATTCGGCCCGGAGACTGGGTGTTGACAAAGGCATTTGAGTGATCCTCTTGCCTTGCACCTCGGTGGTGGGGCCCTTTCCAGGTCCTGCTGGTCACACAGACTGCGGTGTGTGTCGCAGGCAGAAAAAATGTGATCCACGTGACGCATGTCAAGAGGCTTCCACACCCGGTGCCATACGATACAGAAGAAACAGAACCCCTCACCAATACTGCAACCAACAATCCCAAAGCAGTAAATAGCGACGAGAGTGCATCGGAGATCCTCTCTGAGCTTGCGAGGCCTGGGGAACCAGCCATTTTGTCTCCACACTCTCCAGAAGTTTTGTTTCCGGAAACTGTTGTTCCGGATCTTGCATCTTCACTTGCTCTTGATACGTTGCTTCCAACGGGAAGTGACGACACATTGTTCTCGGATCAATCAGTATCGGGAACAACAACGTACAATGTGCGTCCAAGGAAATAGACTTAAGGCACGGTTCGGCTGTGCATTCGAAGAAGGAAGGAAAATCATCAAGGGCTTGCTTTTGCCCAAGTAATTGTTTGAAAAAGGGGATTCTGTTGGCTAGGGTTGTGGAATGACTAAGAAGTCGCTCGGCCAGGAGGTCGCCAGCAAAAAACATTGGGGTTTTTCGTTTGAAGACTGCAATGCCTGCAACCGCTACCGCTCGTACAGGACTGATAAATGACCGTGTGACCAGCAGTGCGAATGGACAAACTGTTTGGGCCCCGAAAACGTACTGCTGTCTTTTTATAATGTCAATTGGTTTTATAATAGTAACTGTGTTAAGCTTTTGGTACCTGGAAGAAGTGCATCCATTCGAAACCTTGTTACCGACTGAAAATGTACCTACTGCTTCTACTCCTTTCGTGCATCTGCACACTTTATCTCCTAGAGACTCTCAGCATAGACAGAGATACTATAATAATACATTGTTACTTATCATGAATGCTACACATGCCATTTTTAATAAATCCAACTGTTGGGTCTGTTCGCATTTACCGCAACATGGGGATAAGGGGCTAGGTTGGTATATTCATCCTTTACCTTTGACAACTGCTTGTTATGCTTCTCTTAGAGCGCTATTCTTTGGCCGATGGAACGATAGCATCTCGGGGAACTTTGATGGTACTAATTTGAATAGTTTTGAGAGACGTGTTCTTACGCCCTTCGAATGCGCACTTTTCGCAAATAGGAGCAAGCTCAATGTTGCTTCTATTAGGCCTTCTGATAGACTGTCTCGTCCTTTTCAGTCTTTGATTTCTTTTAAGATGGCTCCTATAGGCAATAAGGATGCCATGCCTCCTTCTTACACTGTTAACCATAGCCCTGATTCAGTTTCTTTCTGCATATAGAGGAATGGTACTCAGTCAATGGGAAATTTTAGAGGTTGTGCCAACGTTGCGAATTTGACTGGGGAAGACAGACCTTTGTATGTAGGCGAACCTCTCTACTTTGTTTGCGGTAATGTAGCATTTCCATGGTTACCCAGGGATTGGCAGGGAATTTGTTATTTAGGCATCCTGTTACCCGGGGTATTCATAGCCAGTACTGTAGAGGTTTCAAGGTCTCGTCCATGACGGGACGAGAATGGTGACACTCCAGCACAGGTTCTGGGAGACGTAGCAAAATCCTTTGGGCCATTTTGGGGACAAATAGCGAATTCTGAAGACATCAGGAGACTTGCGAGAGTACTGGAGAGAACCATCAACCGGACTACGGACATACTCTATAATATGACATTAGAACAGAAAGCAATAAGATTAGTAGCACTTTAGAACCGGATGGCATTAGATGTCATTCTGGCTGAACGTGGTGGAGTGTGTAAATTGGTGGGGTCCGCTTTCTGTGTTTTCGTGCCAGATTCCTCCCCAACTATCTTCAAGGCAATACAGAATCTGCACGTCCTTAGTTCAGAAGTGCATATTCCCGAGGGAAACTGGGATCTTAGCGCTTGGTTCTGGGACTTCTTGCGATCTTGGGTTTGGAAGGTGCTTTCGGTCTTGCTGATCATTTTGGGAATTCTGTTGTTTCTTTGTTTCTGTATACAGTGTTTACCTAGTATATGTTCGATGCTAGAGGGATTTTGCGCACAGGCGATAGGTACAATAGGACACAAGGTATACGCCCCAGATAAGAGTTCCAAACAGTATGTGCTGGAAGAGATTCTGATAGATGATCTAATGGCAATAGATATTTCTGACAGTGATTCAGGGTGTATGGATGTTGAGACATGGAGTTGTTTGTAAAGTGACCAGTAGTATAGTGCTTGGCATAAGCCAAAAGGAGGGTTTGTCGAACGGAAAATCATATCGTGCCTCCTATACTGTATGAATATATGTATATTGGCCTACGCCAAGCCGCTTATACGTTGCTTACGGGAAAACCATGTTGCAGGGTCTTGACCTGAGATCAGTGTAAACCGCCATTTTAGATCTATCCGCCATTTTAGATTCTCCCTCTAAAGTCACCCTGTGTTCTAAGATGGTGGTCAGTGTCATTCCAAATGTAACATGGCCGTCTTGACCTCTGTGTACAAGCTAATGTGTAACTTGCCTGTAGGCCACATGTTAAGGTCATGAACTGAGACCTTGTCCTTCGCTGACCTGTGTGTAAAGGATTACTTGCGCCAACAAAGCTAATCCACGAGCATATGTTAAACACAACATATTCAAATACCGAAAGTTGAACATTTGTTTGGTTGCATTGTATAAAACTGTTTGAGAAGGTTCCATGAGAAATCCTAAGACAAACTGTTGCTATTGTAATCTGTAAGTGAATATATTAATGGTAAACCCTAAACGTATAGACCCAAACCCAAGATCTGTAATGTATTAACTTGTATTAACTTGGAAGTGGGTTGAACATCATGATTTCAAGGGTATAAAAAGTGCGACTATTCTAATGTACAGCCCCAATCACTGAGCACACCGAACCACGCCTGGAGTTCGCTGCGTTGTACTGAGGGCCGATAGCTATCTGTTTCTTTGTCCTTTGAAACTGTTCAGTATAAAATAAAGATATTTTGTATCTTCCTTTGTAACCCGCGTTGGGTGTATTTCCTTTTGGGTTACTCAGCCTCGATATCTTCTTTTTGTTTTCACAGGGGCATACTGTTACATCTCACCATGGCTGATGGTCCTTGTGGCATTGTGGGCGTGTTCCCTATGTTGCTGCACTAAGGGAATCCAGATATGGCCGACGGCGATCGCCGGGCCTGTACAACACATCCATCCTCTCCAGACTCTAGTGGAGCCCCGCCTACCCTGAGTCAGGTGACGCTTCATATTCCAGCAGTTCCTGGTTTCCAACGCGTTGCTACTCCTTTAGAAGACGCTGCATAAGTTTGTGATCCAGAGACCTTTTACTTCTAAATCTATCAGACTGTCCTATGCTTACCTGCTTTTTCTTATTTGTAGAACTTTCATCTTGACAGTCACATCCACTACTAAAATTCGAAACACTCTATGGGCAAACATCTCCTCTCAGCTTGCTTACCTGATACTGAAGCACTTTGTTCGACCTTTGTCTCGGGACGCGTTCCCAGATATAACAACGGGGCTGGGACCTATTTCCGAGTGGGAGCCTTTTCGTGTTAAACACTCCAAACTAATTCCCTTCTCCTTTCAGGGTACATACCATCGTGGAATCCGGAATTCTAGGTTACCATCGTAATAACTCTTACCCAGCTGAAAACCACGCCCCTGGCGTAGAAGTTGGAATCCTAGGTTACGATTCCGACCTTGTAAGTAGAACCGTGAGGGCAGGTTTAGAACACTGTCTGAGAGCCTTTCTCTTATTATTTCATTTGGGGTTTCAGGATTCTCCTCCCTTACTTGAAGGAAGCTCAACATCGTCAAACCCTTTTTGATCACCGGATCTGTGACCTTCCTCTACGACTCTCAGGTACTTGCCACGCCCACATTCCTTGCCTTTTCTCTCTCAGATTCTTGCCTATACTTACTCTCATACGTTCTTTCTGGCAGGCAAAGGCTGCCACCCACCTCGTGAGATCATCTAGTCCAGTTCAACTCATATCGTGATTTTGAAGAACGAGAAGATACTACCACCTATGCTCTCAATTCCAGAACAGGGTTTTTCCCCCCAGAGGGTTTTGCTGTGGAGTTTGCTCCGCTCCGAGTCCTGTCTCAAAGTGGGCAGAGAGGAGCATGGTTCTCAGGGGATTTTCCTGTCATCAAGGATTGACCATCTGCAAGGTTAGTGGTCCACTGCTGTGTGTCTGGTTTAAAAAGTACAATCCGTTACATGCTTATGTGTGCAGCTAGGCTGTTCTAGAATTATGAGTTGTTCATAGGGTAATGTTCATATGTGAGCAGCTAGGCCGAATTGATCGAGATGTGTAGATGCACTCTAATTGTGTGATTGTGTAGAGTAGAGAGCAAGCATATTGATATGGAAGGTGAGTGTTTTGGTGGAGTTATGATCTAAGGAGATCAATATTCCAGATTTCAGGCATGCAGTTGCTTAATAGTGGATTAATAAGTGTAGTCAATGGTGACATTACTCGGGATCTCATTGAGCAATTATTCATCGGGTTGCTAGGAATCAGTCACTTCAGATGGTCGTGGTTTGTATTACGGAAAGAGCTACAGAGTTGGGGCCAAGGTTGAGAAGGGGGATCCTCCAATGTTTACAGAGTTAGAGGTTGGAATAACTAGAAGGAGGTCAGTGCTTGATTTTAGGGTGCGAGATGGGAGGTATGGGTTTATCTTTTCTTTTAGGTATAATGGGCCAGTCTTGTGCACTGCTCGGTGAGTGATGCATAGGGTCTTGAAGGTGGCCCTTCATCCGACTGGGAGCCAGTCAAGGGTTCGGAGAGGAGTTGAGATGTGGTCTCTTTGGCCCAGGGCAAGAAGCAGTTTTGAGGCAGCGTTTTGGGCTCTTTGAAGTTTGTTGAGTTGTTATGCTGGGGCTCCTAGGTATAGGGAGTTGGCATAGTCCAGTCTCGACATCACAATAAACATAACTGAGGTAGGTCTGTTCGGGTAGGAGAGGTAGGGAAAAATGCATCTGAGAAGTTTGAGGTGGTAGTGACAGCATTGTGACATGTTATTGATCTGACGGGAGAGGGTTAGGCCTGAGTCCATAGTGCAGCCTAGGTTTTCTTACTGTGTCGGAGGGGTGGGGAAGGTGGACCGAGGGACAGGGGCCATGGGAGCGGATGTGGTAGAAGGGCAGTATTGCCGCACACCACGATTTCAGTTTTAGCAGGGTTCAAGTGGAGGTGGTTTATTGTCATCCATCGATCAATATCGTGAAGACAGGCTTCAAGGTCAGGATGAGGGTTGGTGCCTGATTTGGGAATTCTTTGGATGATTTGGCTATCGTCAGCATAGTTGTAGCAGGAGATGTTGTGTATGCCGATGATTCCTGGTAGAGTGGTCATATAGATGTTGAACAGGAGAGCAGATAGGCATGTGCCTTGGGATACATCAGTGTTCACTCAGAGAGCAGTTGAGACAAAAGGGGAGAGGAGGGTTATTTGTTTCTTGTTGCTGAGGAAGGAGGTGATCCACTTGAGAGCAGTGCCACGGATTCCTAGGGACTGGAGGCTGTCAAGGAGGATTGAGTGGTTAACCGTGTCAAAGGCTGCAGAGAGATCGAGGAGAATCAGTGCAGCACATCCTTCAGAATCTGCAGTGACCTTGAGATCATCCCAGATCGAGCTCAGAGTGGTTTCTGTTCCATGTCACGGTCTGAAGCCTGTCTGAAGCCTGATTGTGCAGGGTTGAGGAGACAGTTGGATTCTACAAAGGTATTGAGCTGGGAGTATGCTGTCCTATCGATGAGTTTTGATAGAAATCTGGTGTTGGAGATTGGTCTGTAGTTTTTGGGGTCAAGCGGGTTGAGGGATGCCTTTTTGAGAAGAGGCTTGACATGCGCTATTTTGAAGGCATCAGGGAAGATGCCAGAGGTGAGGAAGTTGTTTAGTATGGCTCTTGCATGTTCTTCTGTGCAGGTAGATGAGAATATTTCTTTCAGGACAGCGGCCAGGGTCGAGAGGCGACCCTGAGGGTTTGCTGGCAGATAGTAGGTCAAGGAACTCGTCTCTGGAGATGGGTTTGAAGGAGTTGAAGGTAGGGAAATTGGGCATCGGGCATTGGGATCAGGAGGGGTGGGTGGTGAGAGTGGGAGAGGAAGGACAGTTTGGTGTTAAGGGATGTCATCCTGTCTAGAGCAGTGTTGTAGAAGTGTAGGGAGAGGGAGTCGCAGGGTGATTGGGACGGGGTTGAATGGGTGGAAGGGCAAGTAGGTTTGACAAATTCTGATATGATCATGTAGAGTTCTTGCTGCGGTTGCTACAGTTGGGAATTTGTTTATTGTAGTAGGCTTTTTGGCCTTTCGGATTTCAGCTTTGTAGTTACGGTGGTGCCGGGCGAAAATGGATCTGCTGAGATCGGTTTTAGATGCTCACCATTTGCGTTCAAGAGAGTTATTTTGTTTTTTGGGATTCCTCAGGTGGGGCATGAACCATTTTGGGGGATGGTCCATTGTGTGAGGAAGCGGGGCACAAGGGGGTGAGAGGAATTAGTGAGCCATTAATCCAGGAGTCGAAAGAGTCAATGGTTGAGGCTCTATCGGGGGAGCATTGCAGGGGGACGAAGAAGCAGGGCTTCGGCTAGGTCGAGAAGGATCTTGACTTTGTTCCAGCATTTGAGATCTGGGGGGGAGGGTGAGCTGAAGGAGGAGGGGCAGGGGTGTGGATATAGAAAGGGATGGCATAGTGGTTGGTCCAGATGAGTGGTATGGGACATGATATATAAACCAGATCATGGGAGCTGAAGATTGCATCAAGGGTGTGCCCGTCTGAGTGGGTTGGACCAGTCGTATGATGGGAGAGGTTGAGCGCATCAAGACTGTCAACCAGCCGATGAGTCATGGGGTTGTTGGGGATATCGAACCAGATATTGAAGTCTCCTAGGAGTGTGTGAGATGGATGATTTACTTGAATGATAGCTATTGAATCACAGATGTTTTTGGTGAAATGTCTGTTGTAACCAGGGGGTCTGTAGATGAGTAGGAATCTGTGGCAAAAAGTCGGTGGTAGCAATAGTTTAACTACAAGGGATTCACAGGTGGGAATGCATCTCTGGGATTCGACGTGTGACACAGAGAAATGAGGACTGAAGAGGACTGCCATTCCACCACCTCTTAAGGGTCTCCTGCGTTTAGCTAATGCCACATTTGCTTATAATCATGCGCAAGCCCTGGTGAAGAAGGTGACTGTCACCCCCTTGATCAAAAAACCTGGACTGGACTACAGAAATTGCAATAATTTGAGACCCATTACAAATGTACCTTTTCTGTTGAAACTGGTGGACAGAATGGCAACTATCCGGCTGCAAGAATATGTGGAAAGTCAAAAAATTCTTCACCCTAAGCAATCAGGCTTTAGATCTGCCCACGGCACAGAGACTGTCCTCCTGGATCTGCGATCAGAAATGCTCGATATTATAGATAGGAGCAAGTCGGGGCTGCTGATGCTCTTAGATTTGCCAGCAGCCTACAACCTTGTAGATCAAAAAAATTGTTGACTAAGCTTGCAGAACCCTGAGGATGCTCTAGTGGAGCTATTGAGTGGATTAGGTCCTTTCTTCTGGACAGACAGTCAAGAATAGTCTGGAACGAGGCATGCTCTGAGTTTGAACTAATAAGTGTGGTGTTCCACAGGGGGCATGTCTCTCCCTGGTTCTACTGAACATATTCTGTCGCACCCTATGCAATGTTCTGGATGCATTGGGGGTGTCATTTTCAAATTATGCAGGTGACACTCAGCTAGTTATAGAGCTGAGTGGGGTCTACGAGAAAGATCTGGAGAACATAGAAAAAGTGCATGGGGCTATCCAGGCCTGGATGATAATGGTCTCTGTCTTAACGCTAAGAAAACAGAGCTCCTGATTTTTGGCTCGACACAGGCATGCACTAAACTTGCAAACTTGTACAAGGACTTTACCGTAGAAGATCATTACATCAAAGTCGTTCCCAAGGTGAAAACCCTGGGAGTGATCTTGGAATCATCACTGGGTTCCGTAACTCATGTAAATAATGTAGTGCAGAAAGCCCAATACCATCTAAAGCTGCTTAGACTATTGAAGCCGTATGTATCAGCAGCAAACTGCACAACACTAGTGAGAGATGTTGTTATGCCAAGGATGGGCTATTGTAGTGCCCTACTTGCTGGAGCTAGTAAGGAATGCATCAAAAAACTCCAGACACTCCGAATGATGCAGTCCAGATTATTAAGGGCACCAAACTACGGGACCCTTTATCCACACACAGGAGCGAGCTTCATTGGCTCCCAATGGATGCTAGAATATGCTTCAAACTAAACACTAATGTACACAAGTGCCTGTTTGGAAAAGCACCTCTATATTTGCAAGACAGATTGGTTCTGGAATGTTTTACCAAAGTCACTCGGTCAAAGGACTCTATGCGCCTAAGTCAGCCGCGATGCAAAAGGGTCTGAGGTAATGGACGTTCCTTTGCTTCACAGGCTGGTGTGATGTGGAATAAACTCCCTTTGGAGATGCTTTGAGAAGTAAACAACTCTGTTTTAAAACACCACTGTTTGTCAAGATTGCAATGTTATGGTACTGTTTGTTTTTCTTGTTCTGTGTTTGCGCCCCGATGCCTGCGGGCTCCTGTGCAATATAATCAAATAAACATAAACATAAACATTCTGGACTGTCACGGTGGACAAGGAGGGGTTTCCTGTGCGCTGATGGTACACCCATGCAGCATGCCGCACTGTTAGAAAAACAGATTTTTGCTTCATCCAAACCATCAGAGGCCACTGTGGTAAAATGCTTTGCACATGCCAGAGGCTCAGATTTAATTTCCTGTGGAAATGCAGCAACAGATACCGAGGCCAAACGAGAGGCATATTTGCCAGACATAGTGGAGGTACCAAATTCCATGCAATCACATGCAAAAATGATGACAGTGACTGAAAGTTACAATGCACTGCCAATAGCACAGTTAATAGAGATACAAGGGTGGGCATTACCAGAAGAGCAGAAGTTGTGGGAAAAAAAGAGACTGCTAATTGTGCCCCACAGATCTTCTATGGCGACAAGGAAACACAGGAAAGCATATAATGCCACTAGAATTACTCACAGTAGCATTAGAACAGTTACACTTCCCAGCATATATTTCCAAAGAGTACATTGCAGTGCAGATTTCCAATGAGTGGTTTGTGCCCAACCTGCATGAACACGTGACAAACTGCATCATCATTTGTGCAACTTGTCAGACTTATACAGCAGGCCATACACTTAGGACCCTGGGAGGAACAATACCCAACCAAACTGGCCCATTCAGACACCTGCATGTGGATGACATTGATATGGCCCAAATGTGCAAAGGATACAAATATGTAATTGTGGTGTTGTGTCCCTTCTCCAGATGGATCATGCACATACCCTTGAGCCATTTCAGCAGCGAAATTCCTTGCACGTGAAGTGTTCCCCCAAACGGGAATGTGTGAGGTGCTGAGATCTGATAATGGACCTCATTTCGCAAATGAGCTCTTTGCAAAAATAGCATCCCTATTAGGCATTCTGCATAAACTCTGTTTGGCCTACCACCCACAAGCGAATGGCAGTGTGGAGTGCCTCAATGGCCTCCTGAAAGACTGCATAGCAAGATTGCATGACACACTACATAAGGACTGGATGTATTGCCTTCCGCTGGCTCTCTTTGCCCTACACAATCAGCCAGGCTCAGACCATCAGCTGACTCCTCATGAGTTGGTGACAGGTCGCAGGATGCATGTGCCCATTACCCCACCCACGTGCACGCAGACAGATGCCCAAAACACTGCAACTGTTTTAGGAAATTAGTTAGATGACTTTTTGATGCCCATGACTAAATCTCTCTTTTTCATTTCTTGACAGGTAAAGGAAAGGCAGGGAGGTATTGCAAAAGGCACAGAAGAAGACAAGACAGAATTTGACACTGCCACAGTATTCCACCTCTACAACTGTTCCCTGGAGACCTCATGCTGTGCCGCAACCATGTGCAAAAGTGGCACCACCCCATGTTCACAGGTCCCATATTCTGGCTTATTGTATCCCCACATCAGTAACATTGCAGGACAAGAAGGCGTGGGTCCACCTTAGTGATGTAAAACCATACAAGAGTGCCACCTCCCTGCCCAACTACCGGGATCCAGAGGAATAAGAGAATGAAAACAGACCCAGGATAACAGCTCAAGTGCATGCTGAGAAAGAAGATAAAAGGAATAAGGACCTTGAAAATAAAGGAGCCATAAGTCACGTTGCACCACTTGAGGAACACTGACGCTGATCTATCACTGGAACAGTAAGAAAGAAGTTGATGCTGAGGACTTTTTGAATACATCACCAACACA
Organism: Ambystoma mexicanum; assembly: GCF_040938575.1. Lineage (NCBI taxonomy): Eukaryota > Metazoa > Chordata > Amphibia > Caudata > Ambystomatidae > Ambystoma > Ambystoma mexicanum. The sequence goes on along the minus strand of NC_090937.1, from coordinate 725,938,135 downwards.
GTATTGAGGACTATTTTTTGCAAGAGCATACATCCATAACAGACTGTTTTTTCTACTTTTCTATCCTTGCATTTTTATTTGGACTATTTTTTATACTATTTTTCACAAGAGCATTCATCTATAACAGACTTGTTTTTCTACTTTTCTATCTTTACATTTTTATTTAGATTATTTCTTATCTTCCATATTTTTATATTTTTATGTTTTTATCAGCACTATTATTACATTTTTATATTTTTCAATGAACTGCATAATAGTGGAACTGGTTTTTAAAAAAAAGGAAATCATCAACCAAAATCTTTTATTATTGTCATTAGAAGTGGTTGCAAAATGTATTTAAAAAGGAATATACAGCTCGCCTCACTCACCATTGAAAAAGTAAACTGTACAAATGTTTTCATATCCTTATGTTCCTGATATCTTCATATTACCCTGATCAATACGATGCAGACAATACATCTACAAACAATTCACATTATGGCTATTGCGGTCCTTCTGTTTTCCTTTCTCTTTTGTTGTTTTTATTTCTTATTTTATATCACACTGTATTTGACTGATTATGATACGATAAATGTGTTCCTATGGCATACTGTTAGTGAAGAAGTTAAAAAACAAGTGGATTTGCAGTTAGAGCAGGAAATGGTATTCCGCCCAGTTGTGGAGACAGTAAGGGCTAGGAGGAGTATTACAGCTGATGAATATTACATGAGAAGGTATTTTGAAAATTCCATAAATATTGAAGGAAACTCATGGTATGGGTCAATGGAGAAGGTGGGAAGAGAGAGATCAAGGGAAAGCTGTTTGTTTGCTCACTATCCACTATGCCATGACAGCCTTTTGAGTATTTATACCTCAATAAGTACCTGAATACAGAGCATACTGCTTCGTACATCTCAAAGCATGCCAGACCAGAGGACCATTTCAGAGACAATCAGCCATGATGAAGTATCTCACAGGATCAGAATTTCCATATGTAGACAACTATGTAAAAGAGGCACACATGATGGTGAATATAAGAATGAAAAGTAATGTGCTCAAGTACATACTATCATGTCCAAAAAGAGGAGATGTCGAAGTAGTGGATCACCAAATATTAAGGTGTACAGATGCCCAGTTTAATTTGATACCACATTGTCCCGACAGACCACAATTGCAGATAAAAGGAAACGTATATTCCTCAGGAGGATGGGTTGATGGAATAATGGGATGCAAAGCAGAGACAGTATGGACTGCACCAATAGAAGTGATATAAAATGCAGACAGAGTGTGCCTTGAGGAATGGAAAGAAACTGCAACATTTTTAACATGGGTGGAAGATGAAGCAGGACCACTACCCATAACCAAACTACAAGCACCAACATTATGCTTTAGAAATAATGGTTCAGTAAAGCTTGGTAACAATGAAGGGTGCAAACGCATTATGGATTTATCAGGTATGAAAGTTGGCACAGCTGTACTAATGGACAATCACTGGGCCTACGGTACAAGAGCTTATATGCAGCTTTCACCCAACTGGGGTGGCATATGTACAATAGTGCTACTAAATACACCAGCATTGGTAATACCACAGAGTATATATATATATATATTCAAGGAAAACACTTTTGTTGCATGAACGTTAAGGTGAGAACTTAATGCAACAAAGCCCTTGAAATTAAGTTAAAGCCACCTTAACTGCACGGCCTATGACCACAATGATGACATCATCACAGATCACAGGTGAGAAAGAGACTGGGTGCTGAGGAACAGCAATAGAGTGCATAATAACTGATAGCAAAGTTAGTACCTGACCATCCCAGTGGCCAGGAGCTGACTTGTAGTCTGTGAAGGCCGAGCCCCTAGAAATATGAAGAAGGAAACCAAAATAAAGAATCATTTCACTCTAGCAACTAATGTTTAAGTTCCCAGATTCCACTGAAACAGAGGCTGAGTGGAGAATCATTGCACTGAGGGCTGCATTTTCAATTCCAGGATGACTTAGAGAAAGAGGATAAGTGGTGAAGCAGTGCTTGCTGGGAATTCAAGTCTAAACTCCAAGGTTACACTAGAAAAGAGACCCAAGGGACAACCCTGACAACAAGTTGTAGTACAAGTTCCCAGATGCATTCAACTACAGGGACCGAAAGGAGCATTTCTTGCTGGGGCCTGAAGTCCAAGTTCCTAAAGATCCCAAAGAAACTGAAAGGAGACCTGTTGCCTGATGGCAAATAAGAACAGGCAAAGTAACTTATGGAAATTCTGATTCAGCTGAATATTGGGCAGTTTTGATCAGCCAAACTTTCTCCAAACCGCAAGCTTACGGCAAGTTACGGCAAAGAAAGTGTGGTCAGGTGAAATTGTTTTAAATAGGACATGCATAGGTTGAATTGAATCTGTATATGTGTGCAGTACCAAAGTCAGGAGGTTGCTACAGCACTTGAGGAGAGGTAGAAAGACAGGTGGAGTGGGGTTCATGGAAGCCAAGACACAGAACTATTTCACAATAGTTACTTTATTTTGTGATTTCTCCAGATTTTATGTCCTACTTGGAGAAAAAAAAACTAAAAGATATTCTGATTTCCCAAGGAATACCCAAGTTTCATCTCCCCTTTCTTTATTGGGTTCAGGATGGTGTAGCTCAGAATTATCTCTCAGATCTAAACCAGGACTAAAGAGAATACGCCATTCAGTCCCTTATCAATCCTGGGTCTGATACTGAACCAGTGGCTTGCCATTTCAGACCCAGCATGGAGGAGCAGGTATGTTTATTGGCTGGAACCAAACTTAGGAGTCTGACGGTAAAGTCTCTTAAATCAGATTGGGGTTTTTTCAGGGCAACTATTCGCCTTGATTTTCAGCAAGTGAATGTAGATTATTTTTCTCTGTCTCTTTTCCTGGTGCTTTATTGGATATTCCCAGGTAGCTTGAATACAAAGGGAAGGTATCTTCCTTACTATGAGGTCCAAGGCGGTATTCGTTGGTTGAGATCATTCTGTGCCTGGAGTCAGAATCATTCTCTGGAAGGACTACCTTTCGGCAGACAGAGTGATGCCTAAGAGGGTTCACTGGCTTTTCACCTCGATTTCTTACCACCTTGCTTTCCCCAAGCTCCGGTTCTCTGTCCCACCACTCCCCTCTTGCTCCACTTCTTGCTTCCCCACGACATGCCCATACCAATGGGACCTCTTACCGTTCCCTTCTCCTACTCCTCTGTGACCACTGGCTTCCCATGCACCTTCTCGATGCTTTTCTTTGTCTTCATTTCTCAATCCTTTGCTGGGTTACCCTCAGAATTCCCCCCCAAACTCCCACGACCTTCATAGCTTTCCTGGTGTGACATTTGCTCTTTTGCTCTTATATCTTCTCACCCTCCTTCCAACATCTGATGTTGCTCCTCTCCTTCTTTGGTCTCTTATATGCTTGTCCTCCTATCTTCATATCCCAAATTGCTCCTTTTCTCCTATCCCGGTTTTCTGCCTTCTTCTCTCTCCAATCCACTGCCTCCTCCTCTCCACTCTTCTTCTCCTGCTCTTCTTTTTCCCAATAGCTCATCTCCTCCTCTGTCTGCTCCTCTATCATCACCTGTCTGTTAGTCTCCTTCTCTTTTCCTTCCAACACCACCTTGCTTCCCTCTGTTCCTATTCATCGTGTTCTCTGTTCTTCTTCTCTTCCCCTATGTTTGTTTGTTTAATCATTTATGTTCTTCCAACACCTCCTCTCCTCATTGCTCTACTCCTTTACTTCGTCCTTTGAGTAGCTCCGATGCCTCACATTTCTCTCTTCCTTTTATCTTTTATATGTATCTTGTCCTCCCCTTCTTCCTCAGAGAGATGATTATATCTCCATTGGCTTCAGGTGTAAGCAGTCCAGGGCTGATACTAAGGACTGTTAGATATCTGTGCTTTAGGTGGTTCTCTCACTGTTCACCATGCCTAGGCCATGTCCCCATAGCAGCAAAGTGATCTTTTGTAACTGCAGTCCTTCTTGTTGAATTCACAAACTGATCGTATGCAGGAGAGATTCTGTGAGCAGTATTGGACCATTACAGACACAACACAAATCACCCCCATTTCTAAGACTGATAAAGGAGGGAATAGCTGTGTGATAATAGACTGCCACATGACACTCTCCCACTTCTTCTGAACTCAATATGTATTGTATAGGTTAGTGTTTCTGCATGTGAGGCGGTCCTTGCCTTCCTGCTCTCTCGCAGTTGGTGTGGTGCTGTGGTACCATGAGTATGGTTAAGGAATCACTTTACAATTATCAGAATTGAAAGGTAGGTTTGTATTTTGGGATGTATATACATGATTGGATTTTTGACATCCTCTTCACCTCCAACAACCACCAATATTGTCCCCCATTCATCTGGCCTTTCTGTCTTTGCCCTACCCCATGCCAGTCACCATCAGTCAAAAGATTAGGCATTTAAGTTGATGATGACCAGTCACTCACGCCCCTCCAGCACCCCCGAATTAATTTAGTCATCAGATTCCTCTTCACACCCTAAATAAATCATCCATTGCTTCATGTTGCCACACAAAGCAACTGTGGTGAGTGTCCTAACCTCCCCAACGCTCAACTATATTAACTGTGTCTACCTTGTCCTCCCCTCTCCCCTCATCGGCTGGATCCAACAAGCCCAGAATGCTGCGGCCGTCTCCTTTTCAGCATCAAGAAATAGGAGCACATCACGCAAGACCTCTGCACTCTCCATTGGCTTCCTTTTTGGACAAAGTCATTTCAAGTGAATCTGAGATCCCAGAGCATCACATTACCTTCTACTCTCGTTAGATTACCTTGAGTCTATGTTCCCGAAGACACTCTTGCCCCAGGAGGTAAAGATATAGTACCTTGCTTGGTTTCCTCTATCTTCCGCACACTTTGCACACGTGTTGAGGAAGAGTGCTTCCTGTTGCAAAGAACTCTCGCAAACTTTCCCGTGATCTTGTGTTTGTAGGTACCTTCCCTTTCTTCTTCAGAACCATTTCTTTAGCTCTGATTTAGTAAATGCAACCTTATAAATCATTATTAAACCTTTAAGTCTAGAACAGCAGGCACTATGTGATTTTATCAACAGAAATCATTGCGTGGCAATTTAATTTGGGTTGTTACTTTGTGGCTTTTTTTGTTTTTTCTTCTAATGGGGGATCCCTGCATTTTCACCTCCACGCTTACCAACACTCTCTACCCCACAAAATATACCTATTTTACCGCTGCAAAGTAACGACCACAAAATAAGGGGATCTAAACAGTGGTGGAAGTGAGCAGGAACGGTCGGGAGCGGTGTTCCACTACTTTTATTTTTTACTGTTAACAGCTTCACTACTTTCTATTTTCACCATTCCAGAACTGTTCTTTATGAAGTTAAAGCACACTTCTCCACTTTACCACCGGATAAAAGTTAGAGAAAAAGTGACATCTTTTTCTACTCAATTGCCCCTCAGCCCGCATGAAAAACCTATTGCACATTGCTCCTTTTTCTTCCTACTCTGTCCCCCACTGGAGTTACAGTCCCACTACTTTTTTGGTACACTTCTATCACTGGGGCTAAAGGGGTAGTAAACATGGAAATAATCTTCTTTAGAAATTCCTTATTTCAAAATGATTCTCACACATATTCCTTGTCGATATGCCTCAGAACTGGCTTCCAAAGGCCGTGTTAACACTGAGCATGCGCGGACTGATGCCAGTGCAAAGTGTGGGAATCGTTCCTTTCTATTAAACACTGGCACATTCACATCCTGTAATTACACCTCCATAAAGCGAGCTATCCTTGGCTCGGGTGTTCATTGGACTGTCTTTTCACCTGCCAGGTACGACCTACCTCTGCGCTTCTGTCATCCTCCTGCTTGGAAACCTTCTGATCTAATGCCATGGAATTAAAGTTCAAAGTGATGCATTAAATACATGCCATTTACAGCCCGAAAGTTATGTTTGAGTTGTGGTTTCCTATGTAAGCTCTAATATTCACGGAGGACTAACTTGTCTATTTAATTGGCTTTGAATTGAGTATTTTATTCACTTCCTATAAAAGCAAAGAGCCCCTTGATTCAATGCACACGCAGTTCTAATGTTGCTTTGCGTTGGTCTTGCTTTTTGATCAGTCTCAACATGTCACGGCAAATGCAGAGGAACGCTGTGTCTGATTTAGTAGGCAACCAAGCATGAGTGTACTCTGAGTTCTGGGTTCATCCGAAATGAATAGTCAGCGATGGTCTCTGACCGAAATCAGAAGCCCCCTGACACTTTCTGCCATCACTCAGTGGTACCATCCAGAAATGCTTGCACTTCTGGGATTTTTCTCTTGGGCAATACTGCCCTGAGTGGCAGGCCATAGTTGATCTGAGCGAATTCTAATGGGTTATTTATAACACAGAGGTTTCTAAGCACGGATGGAACAAGCGTCGTCTTGCTTCCAAGACGAGCACGTGGCCCCTAAGCTATCCTCCCAAGGCCAAAAGCGAAGCTAGGGAGGGCAGCAACAGCCTGCACTGAACGTGGCCTTCTACATATGGATTGAGCCTGAATCCTGAGCAGCCCCCCTGGGTGCTAATTCAGGAGAAAGCAGGCTAAACAGACTCTTGGTTAAAATCGGTTGCTGACTGTTAGAGGTTTAGCTGTTTTGGTGTCTGCATGCAGAGACATTAAAGCCTATATGATACTCCGATATTTCTGTTTTGGTCTAAAAAAAATGCACCAGGACATATAGAGTCACAATTCCTTTTTTAATTTAATTTAATTATGTTTACATCTATCATGCATTGACTCAAGGGGATTTAAATGTGTGTATATGTGAGCAGGATGTGTGATCACCATATGTGTAGTGATCACATGTGCAGTCCATATTTTTAGCACGGCCCTAGCTCATTAGCATGTAGTCTGCCCCATGCTAATGTGCTCTTCGTTACTAATGAAAGGGCACACCGTGGAATCCGCGCACCAGGACAGATTTGCAAGTGTGCATGTATTCACAGATTTAGAGCACCCTGGCACAATTTATGCAGCTATATTCAGTTATGTCCAGCATGCATGTGCAAGCTCATACTGGCAACATTGCAAAATGGCTCTTGAGATGGTCTTAACAATTGCACTCTGGGTTAAGATTTTTGGCATGTGCGTGTAGTTTGGGACCCCTGGATTCCTTAACAAATAGCATTGTCGAAAAGGTGGAGGGTTTCAACAGTCCAGCAATCATGATTTATTTGTTTATTTTATTTTATTGAAACTTGTATATTTCGCTGGTCCTGCCCAGTGGGTCTGGGAGCCCTTTACACAGTTCAAAGGGATGCAGTGAAAAGAAGATAGACCAGGATAGGAGGATCAGGATAGATAAAGTGCAGTGGGGGAGGAGGTCTGGCTGGACAATATCCCTTCCGTAACACAGCACATCTTCTTGTATGCGCACTGGAACAGTGTATTTTTGATACACAAAGCAAAACATTTGCTCATGCTGTTGTGTAACAGTCTCATGCTTGTTTTAAAGAGTCGGGTGTTCTGTTATACCTTTTTGGTAATCACATTTTTATCTTCAGGAAGTTCAAATATTCTGTCAGAAGGATTTGCAGTTCCTTTGCACCAATATGGATGTGATGAAGGGCCAAGTGTGTGCTGTTGAGCAAATCGTGGCCTTCGCGCCATTTGTTTTTCAGTGCTATACAGTCAGAAGGCTTGATAGACATAGAAATAGGGCAACCAGCTTCTCTGGTGGCTTGGATTCTTTTTGAAACATCAACCCAGCAAATGTGGCTTTTTGAAAGAGCTAGAAATTCAGAACTCCTGTGGACGCAGCTGAAGAACTAGAATGTGCATTTCTTATCAGGTAGTATATAATGGCAAGGCAACAGAATAAGTATGTAAACACAAAAGAGTAGCCATCCTTATGTTGCACAAAGAATGGTCAGGGGGTAAGTGCACAAGTCATTTTTTATGTCATGGTGTATAGAAATAACACAATACAGACTCGTACTCATGCAATTTTATAAAGGTGTGTTGCTACATATGCAGGTTCTCTAATTTTCACACTCTCCTAAAATGCCCGAGAAGGTGCTAGCACACCCTGCCCATCACACTTTTCACGGCTGTCCCATTTCTCCCATGAAAACATGGATGGCTTAAAGAAGTGAGCTTGTCAAGTAGGAACCATATCTTCGTGACATGCCTTCCTGCTGGTCCTCATGCAGAAGTGCTGAAACACACCCTAGTGGATCAATGGGCAAGGCAGTCAGGTCTTCATCACATTTGAGTGCTGAGATTAGACTATAGGACTTGTGATGTTTAGTCCCATATCTGCTTTGGGAATCAGTGCAGCAGTCATTGACTCCCAGTCTTTAGCTGTGGCCTGCTGTCTCAGCGATCCCTTAAAGACATGAAGTAGGCGTGTTGCCCTGTACTCTTCATACAGCTAGGCCCACTATTCAGATTTCGCCGGCTGTTCTGCTTTCATGTTCTTCTGGATTTTCCAGACTTGGCTGTCCTCCTCCAGGGTTATTTGCCAATGTAGTCATTTCATCTGTCATACACGTAGACACGTTTAATGACTGTAAGCCGTCTCCCCTGTATTAGTTACTGCCAGGATGGCTGAACTTGCTCATGTATTCTACTTCACTAGTCTTAGTTTGTCATCCCCTTCCTTTCTTACTCGAGTTGTATTTGTATTGCTACTGCATTTTCTTTGTGTCGGGTCAATATCGCATCTGGATCGAGAGCCCTTGATACTGTATAATATTTTTCTGTTGATTACTCAGCTGAACAAGTCTAGAGGGCGCCTACATTTTTGGTTCTGGTACATATGGTGGCACTTGTGCCAACTGTGGTCAAAACATTGCTAACATAATAGAGAGAGGATGGGATGTGGAGGAGCAGGATACTTGGATGGTATGGCACCTGGTAATCTTGCGGCATGCATCCACCTAAGTACACTTGGTTTATGCTCTGCTTTTTTACCATATCAACACATTAAAGGTTGTTATACTCAAGGTGGTAGAGTCAGCAGTTAGGCCGGGCCAAGGTGCATGTTTTGAAGCTTTCTTTCCAGCCGACAGATGTTTCCTTCGGCTGCATGCAAGGTGAGTGTACCAGGCTTGACGTTCTCCTTTCTACTCCCCACTCACCTGCACGTGCAAACAAATATACAAAAAGGGTGCAGATACGAATCATTGAGTATACCCTTCTGCTGAACATATCAGCAATCCTGTCTGCCATTCAATGTAATGTATCAGCAGAATCGTAAGCACATTCGTATACAGTGTATGTTGCTAAGCAGATAAATTTGCTCACACCCACATCTAATCCATACATGTGTTCTGTTATCTTCGAAATCTTTTCTTCTAGATTGTTTTCTGCACCATCTCCACATGCACCGTCTCAGGTAATCACAGTTGTCTAACATGCATGGATCCCTTCACTTACCAAATCCTCCCTGGTGTGAACCAACCCTAACAACAGTGTGGTTGTTCTGTCGCTTCTCAAAAAGGTTTCAACAAAAACCTTCCCTCAATGTGGATCAGAACATTGTCACAAGCAATTAAATCCAACAGGGTTGTTACCATTCACACGCATAAATGTTTGACTCAAAGGAACATGTAGAAAGCACAGCTTGAACAAACAGCAATCGAGACATTTTATTTTTATTTATACAGAAGGAACAATGCTCCATTGATCACAAAAAATGTACAATCGATTAGGAATCAGATTTGACAGCAAGCAGTGAGCTTCTTACAATGGGGTGAGTATGAGGAACATTCTGACCAGGTTGTGGAGGGGAGTAAATGGAACAGCCACCTGGGACAATACATAAGTGGACATACATAGATTAAGGACAACCAATATTGCACATTAGGCGCCAGCTCTGCTCAGGATGTGACCATGAAGTGCTATAGTGGAGGAAGAGGACGTGAGGGTGTAGATCTATTGTTAGGAGCGCCATAATAAATTATGCGCAACGGAGCATGCCCAATAGCAGTGACAACACGGTTGTGGTCTTTCTGAAAAGTATTACCTGATGGAAGGATTGCTATCCATTGAGTCCCCCATACCCCCACCGGGGTGAAGAAAAACAATAAGGCCAACAAACAACAAGCAAACCATGGATATTTCAAACACAAAATATGTATCCCCTGGAATCGTAATCGGAACCAGGGGGATTACCAACACCACACAAGTGGCAGGCACAAACCAGACAGGCATAAGCCTGGATAAAGTAGATTGACAATCCCCTGTCCCTGGTGTGGAGCGATGGGGGTGAGGTTAACAGGGGTCAAGTCCTGAAAATAAAAGTGGTGGGACTCTTTAACATATGCAGTGGGCTGTGATGTCAAAAGAAATTAGCATATCAATGTGACATATGCAAATTTCATTCAATTGACTTTCCATAACCATACAAATTGCACAGGAGGAATGGCATTTGCTTGTCATGAAATCAACACTCACCAAAAATGAAGAGAGGATATTTTCTTCTAACATTGCTTGAAAAAGTTAAAAAGTGTGTATGTTTTAAACTCCAAGCATCAATACCAATGTTTTCCTGGAACATGCAGTCCCGAAATGTGTCATTTCAACGTTAGTTGTATTGTGTTGTTCATCAGGTTATATGGTGCAGTGGTGAAGTGCCTGCCCTGTGAACCTGGCGACTGTGGCTCCTATCCCCAGATTGGCATAAATTCAAAGAAGCCAGTCAAATGTTCTCACTTCACACACAACCTCTAAAATATCCAGTGGGACTGCGTCCAGCCTCTGACGAAAGAGGGTGAACTCTGTCCCCCCAAGTGTACCCTCGACTTGAGCCCTGGTGCAGTAGCCAGGCACAAGTCCAGAAAGAGGCAAACCCGTTTGGCTAATTCATGAGAGATAATAGGAGCCAGGATTGATACGTCCGAAATCAAATCCACATTTGGACAGTTCCATATCAATGTGCATGAATCCCAGAAAACATTAGGATTGACGCCTGCTGCCACATTCTCCTTATGCAGCGTCATCTGCTCCACTATCTCTGTAATGGCAAGCATTCCGTCAACCAAATTTCCTCCAGCACATTGATTGTTTGCAACCACGTGGACCCCTCAATCCCCACACCCAGATCTATATAGGACTCCCCACGGCTTGACCACTTTGCCAGTAGACCTCCCGGAAGCTCTAATGTGCCTGGAAGGCATGTTCCCTTCCCCACTGTTCCCAAAAAGGACTGACGAGCATACCGACCTATTATTGTGCTCCAATATTGGTTTGCTATGTAACGCATAAACCACTTAAAATGCGGTATCTCACCTTCTTTACACGCGGCCATCTGATAAGTGCAGCACAATATCGATTGAAGTTAAAGTTGCAAGTAAGCGATTCTACTTCCCTTCCATGGACTACTGTAGACCACTTTCCACCACTTCTCAGCGCCGCGTGCTCCGTACAGCAGGAATTTAACAAAACATATCTGTGCTTGGCAAGCTGTGGGACCGCCTCCAACAATGGAGATAGAACAAATACTCAGCAGGTTCCCGCTGTACCAGTTATCCCTGCAGCCACTGCAGACCACTTTCCACCACTTACTACACTCCGTGCAGCAGTGGGGAATTTAACAAAACTTCTCAGTGCTCGGCAAGCAATGGGACCGCCTCCAACAATGGAGATTGAAGAAATCCTTAGCAGGCTCCTGCTGAAACAGTGATTTGTTCAAGCACTGCAGACCAATTCCCACCACTTCTCCACTCTCACATGCACCTTAGCTGTCACTCACACATCCTAAAGCTCTCTTTTTCTCTTGCTCCCTTGCTCTCGCTCTCGGTTCAACCTTCACTCTCACCCTCACTCACAACCTAGCTCTGATTTTTGCTCTCACTCTCGCACACTAGCCCCCACACACAAATCCTAGCTCTAACTCTTGAACTCACACTTAACTCTCACTTTGGCAAGCATGCAATCTTGCACGCACCGTTGCAAGAAAAGTCTTTCAGAGCTTTTAACATTTTTTTCCAGAACCCAGCTGAATCTTAACCTTACTTGCTGTAGTAATGCTAAGTTACATGTTTGGAACAGAGGCGCATCAGTCGGACAGGTAGATGGCTAACTTCAGTTCAGTAGCACGTGGCAACAGGTCACGATCTTGATTGGTACAAATCAACAATTCTACTTTTTGTTTGCTTAACCTTCTTATTCCAAATATGTGTGCCTCTATGTGACCTTACATCTTGAAAGTACAGTTGCAAAACAAAGAGTAGATATTTTAGGGTAGACACATAAAACAAGCATTGGCAACGCCAATGGCATAGACATAGTAAACATTATTTCAGGCACCGTTGCAAACAGGAAGTTGTTTTACTATGTATATCAACAATGTTTGTTATTAAACACAAATGTACAGATATTTTTAGATTAAAAAAAAAATAATTACTTATCATATGGGGCTAATGTTTTATCTACTCCTGTCTATAAATGCAAAATACAATAAACAGCAGCAAACGACAAAACGGTTGTCTTTGGCAAAATGTGTTCTTTATTTCTGTTTCCGTTCTATTTCACTGATTCCAGACCTGATCACACTCTAGTATCACTATGGCTGTGCTTATCATATTTCCCTAAACCTATATTGAACATTCTCATGAGTGATGTTATTTTCATTTTCCCCAAAAAGTGACAAAGCTGCAGACATGTCTCTGCATCTCTCTTCTCTTTTATTTCAGCCTCTGAAACTGATTTTCAGCTCCACAGGGATCGCGGAATGAATCGCAAAAGTGATAGTGTTTTCAGAGCAATATTTTTTTTATCCCCATAGCCCTGTCTCCAAACATATGCCAATTTTAGAAATAATCGCTATGATTTTTGCCTTCATTTTTAGCATTCTCAGCAGATTTGAAAGTTTAATTTGATTTCGTTTGGACACATTTAAATTATCTCCTTTCAATCAGGGATCAAGACAAAAGGACACTTTTAAAAATAAATTAGCAAAATCAGTAAGCTTTTCTAAATTAGGGCCAAATTTGGAGCAAAATGACACTGGGCCTCATTACGGGTCCTGTGGTAAGTAATCGTAATTACCAACATGCCGGTGCTACTGTGTCCGTGAAGTACAGCTGCCGGAAACAATGGCTAATTCCATGTTGGCGTGTATGTGCTTTCCGGTATGCCAGATACGGTGGCACTGGCATGCCAGTAATTACACGAAACATCCCCCAAAATGCCAACACTGCCACCCTCGGTGCCGGTGACTTCGATTCCGGCATCATACTCCCGGTTCCACCGGCACTGGTAACAACGGTGCTGCTATTACCATGACCGGAAATACAGTGTTCGCCGGAACAGAAAATCGACCGGTGGCCATTAATAAAACACACTCCATTGCAGTCCTCAGAGCACAGAATTCATACCCATATCCTGAGCACTGATATTGCCAAAGCAAGATGACATCAAGGGTACCTGCAGCCCGGAGGCGCAAGCCACTCTTTAGCGAGACAGAACTGAACATGTTGGCAGACACCATTGTGGTGCATGCCAACCAACTCTTCTCAGCAGACCTACACAGGCAGGCACAGCTGAGAAAAAAGGCCATCTGGGAGGAGGTGGCACAGAAAATGACTGCAGTTGGCACAAGCCCCTGCACTGTGCGTGACTGCCAAAAAAGGTGGGATGACCTGCGCTTGAGGGTGCGCAACCTCCTGTCAGCCCAGTGCATCCAGGGTATGGCCAGAGGTGGCGGCAGTGCATCCCCCATCCACTTGCAGCACTGGGAGGAGACCTGCATCAGTGTGCTGCACTTTGAATCCATCGAGCGAGTTGGTGCTGCGGAGGCCGGAGGCGTGACCTCTGAGGGGGCTGGTGAGTACACGTAACCCCAATGTCACATCAACTGCCCTGTCCACTCTGCATACACTAGAGTTGCAAAACACATAAAATGCTTTGTGCACGACACCAGTACAGCTTTACCCGGCACCCTGCCCCCTGCAACCTGGTTTCACACAACGACATACACCTTCACCCCAAACCTCACTCATACCCCATTCACAAATACAACATATCAGAGGCACCCTGCATCGCCAACATAACATGCTCCTGCTGGCACTCAGACACACATCCCCCTGCCACAGCATAACGTGTGTTGTTTTCGCCATGCTAGCAGAGGCACAAAGTCAAGTCAGTACCAAGCACCTACACCACCCAGACATGACCAGCGTCACACAACAAGGAAACATGTGACTCCCTCGTCCCATCCAGCCTGACCCGTGACACCAAATTTCCACCTACGCAGTAAGTGCCACAGGCAGCAGGCACATGGGGACGAAATCCGTGGCACAACCCGGCATAACACAACATTATACAGCTTGTGTGCCACACTCTTAACACCCTAACACCCTAACCAGACATCACAAGTACACCACGACATTATCTCTGGCACTGCACACACCATGTAGGCACATCACACATCCACTCGCACATTATCCATGACACAAGCATGTGTGCACCATGCCATGTCTTTCGCCATGTCCCTGACACAGCACTGTCATCAAAAAGTAAAAGCATTAATGTCTGTCCCATCAATCCACATGCATCACTGATGTCCTTCCTCAGGCACATCATCTGGCAATGAGGACGGCCAGCCCTGTACATAAAGGGGCACCAGCCATCGATGCCGAAGGACCACCACCACCTCAACACAGGACTCCACAGCCTCAACAGGCAGATGTCCAAGTGCTAGCCCAGCTGCATCCCTCCAGTCACTGCAGGCCCCTGTGGCACCTCCACCACAGCCACTGCAGACACCTGTGGCACCTCCATCACAGCCACCACAGATCCCTGTGGCACCTCCACCACAGCCACCACAGATCCCTGTGGCACCTCCATCACAGCCACCGCAGATCCCTGTGGCACCTCCACCACTGGCACCTGTGGCACTTTCACCACAGCCAGAAGGACGTGCACATGGGTGTTCTGAAGAGAACTCAGTGGACAAGAGTGGTCTAGAAACTGGCGACACAGACCGGAGCATTGAGAAGGCCATGCCCTTCAGCCCCATGGGCCCAATGAGCCCCCAATCTCAACACTTCCACAATATGAGGGATATAGAAGGCTGTCTAACCAGGATGGAGCAACAGCAGGATGCACTCACATCCCTGGTGCAGCAGCACCTTCATGAGGCACAGCTAATGAGAGAGAGCATGCAGGCCAGTCCAGGCAAAATACACAGGCACTGGGTCGATGCACACGTGCCATAGTTCAACACTAGGGAGTTCAGTATAGAACAGCCCAAGGCGGCGCTCCCTCCGGCTGTCTCGCCCTACACACAGATGCACACTGGAGCCTAAAATAGGCCACAAATAGGCCATGGACCCATATGTGCCCTGTCTGTGACTCTTGCCAATGTACATAGGAAAACAGGACAGAAGTTGGCTACAGACAGTTGGGGAGGGGGCGTGGGGTGGGATAGTTTGGGAGGTGGTGTGGGAAGGAATAGTTGGGGAGGGGGAGGGGGAGTGGGAGTGGGGAGGGATAGTTGGGGAGAGACAGTAGGGATGGATAGTTAACTATGCACGTGGCCTTGTAGTTAGACTCACCCATCAGCCAGGTAAGCTATGCTTTTTTCTGCCCACTCCACATTAAACTGTGCACATGGCCTATTAGTTAGACTCACCCAGCAGCCAGGTAAGCTATGCTGTTTTCTGCCCCCGCCCATTCAACTGTGCACATGGCCTTGTAGTTAGACTCACCCATCAGCCAGGTAAGCTATGCTTTTTTCTGCCCACTCCACATTAAACTGTGCACATGGCCTATTAGTTAGACTCACCCAGCAGCCAGGTAAGCTACGCTGTTTTCTGCCCCTTCCCCACATTCAACTGTGCACATGGCCTTATAGTTAGACTCATCCAGCAGCTGTCGTGCCATGTACCGAGGCAGTGTGGAGTTGCGCAGCAGCATGTAGTTGCGCAGCACCATGGAGTTGTGGGTGGAACCGGTAAATCTGGCACAGCAATGGGTGATGTGGCGGGCATCACACACCAGCTGCACGTTCAGAGAATGATAATTTTTTCTGTTGTGGTACACAGCCTCCACAGCATGCCTGGCCACCAGCTCCACATGTGTGCAGATCAACTCACCAATGACATTAGGCATGCCTGCAAGGGCATGGAAGGCTGTTTTGGTGCCATTAACCTGGTCTGCGGTCCTGGTGTAGGCTGATGTGATCTGAAACGTGACACATGAGTGCATCAATGACCTTGAATAGGACACGCAAAAAACAGGTTTACGATATCCCATATAGCTTACCAACAGTGAGCTGGTATGTACCTGTGGCAAGGAAGTGTAGCACAGACACTACCTTGAGCAAGGGGGGGTGGCTGTGCGAATATTTATGAGGCTGACCACGTCGTCATGGATCAGGTCAACTATAGAAATGATGATGTCCCTGTCTAGCCAGTACAGGGTGTGGATCTGGCTTTGGCTCAGGTTGAAAGGTGTGGCATTTAAGCGTGGGATTGGTGGCAGTCTACGACGTGCAACCGACTAGACACTGGGGTTTTGCTAGGCCATGATGGACCTCCTTCTCCTCAAGCACCTCTGCTGCAGCCTCTGCCTCCCTGCCTCTTCAGGTAATAGTCCTGCAGGCATGACCTCCAGCTCCAGTACTGCTACTGCTAGCATTGTGGTGTTGTAACGGGTGTGGGGCGTGGGAGTGGTCGTTTTGTGCTGTAGCACTGCTCATTTGTACCAACTGTGCTGATTTTGTGTACCCGTGCCATGTTTCTACACACATGATTCTACTTAACGCCTGGTCCGCGGTGCCAGTGTTTCTGGCATCATTTTTACTTTGATACTGGCATGTGCATGCCGGTAATTGTGTGTCTGTGCTGTCCGGAAGGTGCACTTAATAACGCCATGGTGGTATGTCAGGCACGGCTGCCTCGTCTTTCCGCAGATACCGGCAATGATGTTTCCGGATGCAGTAGGTCACTTGCGGTGTCGGTATTACCGGCATCGCAACTCAGACTATGCCTGTCTGGAAAAAGGTGCCGGTACGGAACTACCGGCAACGCTATTTCCGGACTGGGATACTTGTAAGGAGGCCCACTGTCTTCTTATTGGTAAAGTCAGACAGCGTTGCCTTATTTTTTCTCATGCTGAGGACCATTCTTGGATGGCAAGCAGAGGGCACGTTTGTTTTTTGTTGCTCCCTTACTGGGAATTGGAACCTCAGCTCTGCTGAATCTGCTCTGTCATATTATATTATAGTATATAATGTGAAATTGCTGCAGGCACATCTGCATGTATAGGTAATGTTTGTGTGGGAGGGGTAGCTTGGGTCTTTGGCATATTCCTTAAGAGGTGTGAATGGTGGGTGATTAGAAAAGGGAGGGTTTATGAACCTGCATGCTGTGGGGGTCAATGACTGAACGTAATGGTGGTCGTTTAACATGCATGTGGAGAGAGAGGCTTGTGCCTTAGAGTTTCTGTCTCTGGGTGTGATGTCATGGTAGGTAGAATTCAGGATGGGTGGTATGTGTGTTTGGGAATCAGTGTTCTGTGAGTGATATTTAGAAGGCTATCTAATGATGGAAGGATGCACTGATGGGTTTTCCCTTTGCTTAATGTACTACTTACCAGTGCGCATCTGTGCACCACACAGTCTATAATAAAGGATGACAGACTTAATTAATTACTACATTTGCGATAGGATTTGAAGACCATGCTGTGAGGGGGCCAGCTGCTGAGGGGAACCCACCACCCCATACATGTATGTATCCTTATCTGGAGAGATCAACACCGAGGGTGTTCTGTGGGTAGTGACTGAGACTCGTGGGCGTCTTGCTATTTGCTGGGAAGCCATCTCAGGGGGCATCTGTGGTGTTGCCACTTTCAAAATACGTTTCATGACTTCATCATGACTGACTGGTATTAAAAGGAGCCTCAGCCAGGACGTGTGCCAGACCGGCGGCAGACCCCATGAATGGCACTTCTGTTGTTTTACCTCATTATCGGGCCTTCAGGCTGACCCAGTGACCATGGTACTGTGGCCACCACTGATCTGGGTGCACCCAGATCAGCTTGTGTAACCTGGGATACCCCAGGCCTGTTTCATACTGTGTAACCACAGCCCAGTTGCAAGCCTGCGAGTACCTGAACTGATGTCAGCCGTGTGACCACAGAAAATGAAAGTGCATGCTGTGTACCCCCAGCAACCTTTGGGCTGCCCTGTGTGCTGGGGAGCCAGCCCTCAATAACGGTATTTGAAGATCCTGCTGGTTGGCCCCAGCACTGGTGAGGACAGCCATGTGCCCACGGACCGCCCCCACAACAATGGCAACGAGGGACTTTGGACCTGCAGTGCTGATGCAGCTGCCTGCCATGTCCTGCTGGCAGAATGCTCCATGGTCGGAGCTTAAAGGATGAAAAAGAAGAAGTGAGTGCTGTCGGCGCTGTCTCCCGGCTCCTTCTTGATGCGTTCTGCTGTGCGGGAGAAGCTGCAGCTGCCTGTGGGCTGAGCTTGCTTAACAAAAAAAAACAAGGAAGGTGAGTTCACG
Source organism: Ambystoma mexicanum (assembly GCF_040938575.1). Taxonomy (NCBI): domain Eukaryota; kingdom Metazoa; phylum Chordata; class Amphibia; order Caudata; family Ambystomatidae; genus Ambystoma; species Ambystoma mexicanum. The sequence continues at coordinate 725,919,659 of NC_090937.1, read as the reverse complement.
ATCCGGCCCGTCTCCCCAGCCCACTGTAATTGGCAGTGCCAGACTGCAGTTTGTTGAACCGACAGAACCACCAAAAAGATCCAGGGCCAACCGGCAGTGAGATATAAAGCGAGTTGCATGGCTGTCTGCAGTGTTTGCCTGCACCCTGTCGTGCCGGCACTTTCCCTGTGTGCCTGGTAGGGTGGCCAACTGTCCGGTATTTTGCGTGATTGTCCCGTAATTGAGGACTCTGTCCTGCAGTTTGCAGACTGGCTGTGCAGGACCCAGGTTATCCATAGGTAGTCTTCCCCTATGTGGCCAGGGATGTCAGCCGCTACCTGATCCTGACCCTGGGGGCAGCGATATGATGGAGGACCACCTAGGGGAGGTAAACCTTGGGGAGATTATAGGGTATTGTTGGAGGAAACCGCATACTCCTCTTCTCCTTTCAGGGATGTTTCCTCTATTCCGCATGCCTTGGCATATTGTCGCACTCTTCCCTAATCTCTTGGTAGATCTACTGTGGATACTCCCCAGCATTCCACTAAGAATAGTATAATGTTTTTTTAATAAAGCTCTGGCAGGAGAGTATACCAGCTGAATGGAATGTTTATACAATACAATCCTGGCAGGAAAGTACACCAGGTGAAGACAGGTTTGTTAGCAAAATGTAAAGAGAAGCTCAAAAAAGGTCCATGCCTTTGAGAGTATGAACTGTGGTATGAGCTGTTATAAAGGTGGAAAGAGAGAATCTCAAGGAAGACCCAAGCCCTTAGGATTATGATCTATTATAAATATATGAGAACAATCTGTCAAGAAAGAGACCCAGCTCACATTGTTGCTGTCAATCCCACACACTGTCTCTCTGTCTCTGTCTCAAACAGATACATTTTCTCCCATGTAGAACAAAACAGGGATCTGTGAGGTGGCAAATGAGGGAAAGGGGCTTTCTGGAAAATCCACTCATTACCATAACCTACATTCTAGGGGTTATGGCAGGTATGCACTTTTGGTTTAGAGAAAGCGCTTGTTGACCACAGTCACCCATTTGACTGTCTTGGTATGTTGCTTGGCAGTTTAAGAGATGCTTCAAACCTAACTCTAACTTGCTTGGGTGCTGTGCACAGTGTCCTCCTAGGGGTTTTGCCCATACAATGACTACTGCCGCCGATCATGCTTTCACTGGGGACAGAAGAACAAAGCTAGCTTAATTACATATTACAACAATGGTAGCTAAAACATTTATCATGCAACGTATAACTCTTGAGTTTGATCCCAAGAAATAGAATTTTGGGGATTTACTGTTGTCCAAAGAGAGATATTATCTGCAAAAGAAGCTTGCCTAAGTGTTGTGTTTTATTACTTGTCAATAGGATGTTGGACTGGCCGTGAGATTAGCAACAGGCAGCATCTGGAAACTCTCCCTTGCTGGACACGGCAGAAACCATGATTCACAGACGGTACTTGCACCTTCAACTCGCCAACACCTGACTACGGGTTACCTCTTTGGACGGAGCCCAGGACGAACGGACAACATCACGTTAGATGGCCATGGAACGGTTCACTAGAAAATCGTGCTGCATTTTGCATCGCCTGTGTACAACCAACTAATTGGGATGTCAACCATCCAGAGGCATTGATTCCTCTAACATACGCAGGTTACAAAACAGCTCAGATTGAATGCTCGACAGAACGTTGATCGTGCGAAATAGCATAATTACACCCATTGGTAGGAGCGTGTAATTGCCGGCTTTGAATATGGGCCAGATAAAGAACCCTTGCCGTAGTTCTTCACCTTTGAGGGACAACAACTATGTTCATAACCACGGAGTCAGAGGCTATTCCAGACACCCGCTTTTGAGCTCGACTTCCAAACACTTGGCCGTTGGTCTGAATACTCTCCCTTTCCACTCGACCAAGTGAAGATGGTTCTTGAAGTGTAAATGAGTAGACTGCTCATTTGATGATTAGACCATCAATCCAATCAACTGGGTCCTAGTTGAAGACCAGTGGATTCTTTGTTTTTAAGATACATTGCATAATTGTTCACAGGCAAATTAATGCCGCTGAAGAATTTCCCTTGATTTTAGTGTATGAGATGTGCTTGAGGAATGAAACATGTTGGGTTGAATGGGAATGGTTTGGTGTGTCAGTGAATGGATTCATTTGTATATTAGAACTTTTTTTTGTTAATAGTTGAAACTCTTTCTTAATCAAAAGGCTTGATTTACTACAGTGTCTTGCTTGGTAATTCAGCTGAGGAAATTGTTCACTGCAGCTGGCGCTTTCCCTATGCATTCCTCTTTTTTGTCTGGTGCAAATGTACAGTATAGACCTATGCATATTATGCTAATGTATGATGAAATATTAATTGCTTTTGTTTTGAATTTTTACTGATGCTCATGAATACAAATATATTTTTTTCATTAAACCCATTGACTAACAGTCGGTTGAATTTTCCTATGTTAGTTATCTGTTTACAACACTCCATTAGGTTGTGTTTTGCTATACTCATTTAGAAAGTAAGTGTGTTCCCGCATGAATTTGAAACTGCTCACCAACACTTACTGTGTTAAGTTATAGGTTTCACCTATTTTGGGGGTTGTTGTTGTTGTAGCAGTATAATATGCACGTTTGCACCCCCACTTCTTTCTTGTGTTAATGGACTGGCACATTGCGCAGAACATTTAATTAGATTGACAAGCAATATCATTTGGATATATGTCTGTTTATCAGCAGTTTTTCCTCCGGTTCCCTTCACACAGTCACTAACTCATTCCTAGGGCATACTGGTCAACATGGGAATTTACAATTGAAATGACCATTTCCTCATCACCAAGTCCTCGACCGTTCACTATGCATCTACTGCTTGACAAAGTGAAGAAATTAGTATCTTTTAGATTGTATTGTGCGAAGTTCCCACAGACCTAATACAGCACTGTTCCGTCCTAGCCCCATGCCCGATCCTCTGAACTTCCTCTCACCTCTCTCCCACCTCATGCCCCAATCCAATCCCCCTTCCTTGGCCTTTACGCTCTTTCATTTCAGTGATGAGCCTTGTTGTAGACCTTTATGGTGGGATCTACCCTTTTTATCCCATATCTTGGGCAGCACTTTCCGAGGCCCCCACCGTGCCTCGACCTACCACAAACTCAATGCCCACTTTCCTGTTCCCCTTATGCCATGCACACTTGTGTGCACCCACACCGGCTGTGCATCAGACATCTGTGTCCACACAGGCAGTGGTATGTGCTCATGTATGGAATTATGATTGTGACCCGGTACCAGGGAAAGACGAACCGGGGGCACAGCAGTATGTTAAGGGACAGACAACCAGTGAGCAATATCAAACAATGAGGAGTGTCAATAAGCTTGCAATGGCGATGAGTTTCCGACGACCAGGGAAACATGCCTATGAGAAATCAGGAAGGTGCCCAATGCCAATCCTTTTCATGAACATACTCCCTGTTTAGCACCTGGATATTTGGAGGATTTCTAATTGATGGCAGGAGTTAGTCAATAGTCAAGAAGTGCATGATTTGCATATGCTGGTTACACAGAAGAGGTTGGTGAAGTAAGAATGTGCATTGACTATGAAAGACTGTACAGCAGAACTGCCCCTGATCAGTACACAGTGCCAATAGTGGTTAATGCTTTACATTATCTAAATGGTAATCCATGGGTTTCCATTCTTAAGCCTTGCAATGTTTAGCATCACATTTCTGGGAGTCTTTAAGAGCCTTTAAAATAAAGACTGTGTTTATCTGTCCTCTTGAAGTGCATGAGTTCAGTCAAATTCAGCCAAGTTCTACAAGGTGAACCTGGACGAATAATGAAGATTAGGCTATGAATTTCCTGGAGGTTCTGGAACCCGTAAAGATATGACAGTGGTTGGCAAGGTCTTGAAAGAAGACGATAAAACATGTGTTGAAGGTGGACTTAAGGCACAACAACTGACACTGTTTCTGGATAAATGTCAATATCGCTGAAATAGAACAGTGCACATATGGCTGAAGCAGACGGCAAAGCTGTTGCCCCCTTCTAGGTAAAGTTGATTTAAAGTTGATCTGAACAACATTGCTTAAAGAATGTCAAAGGATTTTAGGATTTTCAAATTACTATATCAGATTTGTTAAAAGGGTTTTCCAAAATAAGCATAACAACTAACAGTGCTTACGAGAGGGGAAACTCTTGAAAGAAGAGCACTGAAAGGGGCAAAAATAGTGGGTGGGATCTACTATTTCTTTTGGGAACATAGCAGCTTAGGGAAAAGTTCCTGCAATCATTTAACATGTTTATCAAGCTACTCTCAGGGGCACAGACATTAACTGTTTCTGCTTCACATCTTGATGCAAACCATGACTATGGGGGTCATTACGAGGTAGGGGGTAACCATGCCTCTATTAGCGGCATGGCTACCCCCTTACCGGATACCGGGTCCGGGTTCCTGGAATGAGGAATTACCGGGCCATTCCGACCTTGGAGGGCCCGGTAATTCCCCATTCAGGGAACCCAGACCCTGAACATACCCATTCCCATTCGAGCCCCAATAGGGCTCAATGGGAATGAGGAGGGTGCTAACAACGGGCCCGTTGTTAGAACCCTGGTCTGCTCGTGGGACCCTCTAAGGGCGCCTGGTAAAACCAGGCGTCCTTAGCGGGTTCCCGTGAGCAGACTCGTAATTAGGTGGTAAGGGGTTGGCGGCTCTGTCACCTTTACCAGCGCCGTTAACCCCTTACCGCCTCACTCGTAATGACCCCCTATGTGCTGTTTTGTATCAATCAGGGACAAAGATGCCAAGCCCATACTTGCCTGTCTAGGATTGTCTAGCTCACAGCCCTAAGTTTGTGGCATTGAAACGCACCATGGCATAGAAATTCCATTATTAAGGCATCACTATGGAGCTAAAATCATTGTTGAATGGGAAAACCCCTCTATTTCTCCGTCCCGCAGCCACTGCATTTTAACACTGTAATTATTTTGTTTTAATTACTTTTTCAAAATCCAGTTGAATTAGTGATCAATTGCAATATTTTTAATTAACTGATTTGCTTCATCTGCTTTTACGCTTCCCACTTGGTTCGACTGTGCCTTCACTCATTTTATTGTTTGGTGCACGCTGTCGCAACACGGAACTACAGATCCCATGAGTTTCGTAGTTCTGGCACTCATTTTCTGAGCTCCCTGATGCATTCGTGCCGGAGCATTCGCAACAAGGCGGTTAGTGCCAGTTTGCGTCCATGGTGGCCGCTCGCTTTCCCCCTACCTCTGTTGTATTGTTGCACTCAGGTATCCTATTTTTCTTATCTCAATCTATATATGTTACACCATGGTCTTGTTGACGATACCACAAGCTTTAACTCACCCGGTCCTGTTAGTGACCCAGTTGCCCCCCACCTCTAAAAACAGAGCTTAAGCCATGCAGTCCTAAAAACGATGCAGTATGCCTTAACTCTGTAATTCATTTCTCACTTCTAAATACCCGTTCCCTGTTTAAACATGGTGTTGGGGTTCATTATACTATTCTGGATACCGGCTGTGATTTCATGGCCATTACAGAGGGTTCGCTTACGCATGATACTCCCTCATCTCCAGCACTACCTATATACCCCCTGAGTTTACTATTTTTAGGGCACATCGTCCCATTTGCAAGGGTGGAGGAGTTGCCATTCTTGCCTCCTCTCACTTGAATATACATATTAATACACATGACGCTGTTGATGGCTGCAAACGTTTGTTAGCTAAAATGTAGCTTAGTGACAACTATTCGTTGACGGTAATAGTGATCTACTGCCCGCCTTCTGATACACCACTTTTTGAAGAGCAATTTATGAATCTGCTCAACACAACAACCAAGGCCAACACCCCAGTCATTGGGCTTCATTACGACCCAGGCGGAAAACCATGGTGCTAAAAGCACCATGGTCCATGCCGGTAACTTACCGACTCCGCCATGGAGAAAGGGGGAATTACCACCCCATTACAAGGTTGGCGGGGCGGTAATTCCCCCTTCCTCCATGGCCCTTTCCCATTCTCATTTTTGCCCCATAGGGCTCAAAGGGAATGGGGACGGCGCTAAGTACGGTACCGCAAATTGCGGTACCATACTTAGCACCAAGGTCCCTTTGCGGGTCCCAACTTTAACGGCTGGTGCAGACCAGCCGTTAAGGTCGGGTCCTGCAAAGGGACCTCGTAATCAGGCGCTAATGGGTTAACGGCGCCGCAGCCTTTTACGGCGCTGTTAACCCATTAGCGCCAGGGTCGTAATGAGGCCCATTGTACTTGGAGACTTCAATTTCTGGGCCAATGACTCAAATGACAAATCTGTCATCTCCTTACGCCATGCTTTAAAAACCATTGGTTTCCTTGAGCATTTATCAGCTCCTACACACAGAGCTGGTCGTACTCTTGACTGGATTTTGACTCACTGGGGCCGATTCATGGAATTTGTGCGTCGAAAAAAAGGGGATTTGTGCGCTATTCTGCCCGCAAATCCCCATTTGTTAAACAGGGATTTTCGGGCAGTATGGCGCACAAATCCCTGTTTTTCTGCACACAAATTCCATGAATCAGCCCCACTGTGTTCCTGTCTCTGACACTAACATTGTTCACTGCCCATGGTAAAATAGTCTGATCATGAGCAGTGAACAATTTTTTAATTTAAATTTATATAGCACACATCGGCCCTGGGGCACCGTGGCGCTGTTACAGAAAAGCTTACTTATACAAGTTTAAGTAGTTACAGCAACATTGCATACAAAATGGTGGCAGAGAGAGCTATGCATGTTCTGTGATTACAAATGAGCAGCATATCAAGCTGGGGAGAGATGCAGGTGGCGAGAGGACACACTTACACTTAATTGAACAGTTTGGTTTTCAGCATTTTGCGGAAGACAGGGTAAGGTTTTTCGTTTCTGAGTGCTGTGGGGAGGGAATTCCAATTTTTCTTGGTTAGGTGTTGAAAGCCAGAGCCTCCTGCTTTTGTTCTTTTCAATGTGGGTACATAGATTAGAGAGACGTGCTCTGATAGGTCTGGTGGAGGTGTTGGGGGTGATTCTGTCAGAAAGGTAGGGATGGACATTGAGAGACAGGCATGTGTGTGAAATAGCCATGGCGTTAAAGAAAATGCGTTCTCTGATTGGCAGCCAGTGTGCATCTTTCCTTGCCTGTGAGATATGTTCCCTTTTCGGAATATTCAGAGCTGCTCCGAGGGCATTACTTTGGGTAACTTAGAACCTGTTGGTGTTTTTGGCGGAAGTGCCTAGGAAGAGAGCATTGCAGAAGTCAAGCTTGGAGCCTACTGTGGATCTAGCAATAGAGAGGCGGTTTTTGATTGAGAGGAATGGCTTAACAGCGTTGATGATCTTAGTGGAGAGTGCAGTGGACGAGGCTATGGCACTAACCTGACGTGTCATGGACAGGGAAGCGTCAAGATACACTCCAAGAGTTTTTACTGCTGAGGATCGAGTAATAGTGGTATTGTCAATGTTGAAGGTGCTATATTGGGGGTAGAGATTATTGAGAGTTTCTTTGGTGCCTACCACAAGGGTCTCTGTTTTGTCTCCATTGAGACAGAGGCCATTGGGAGCCATCCAAGTTTGGATGGTTTTGTAGATTTTGGTTAGGGCTGCCGCGTCTTGTTCGTAGATACCGGTTAGAGGGAGTAGGACTGGTGTGTCGTCGGCATAGTTTGTGTAGGCTATGTCACAGCGATCCAGGTCATTAAAGAGGGGGAGGGTGAAAACGTTATATAGGGTAGGAGCGGTACATGAGCCCTGTGGGACTCCACAATGTATCGTGGTGGGAGAAGCACAAGCAGTGTCCGAGAAAACTCTCATGAGTCTGCCTTTGAGAAAGGGCTCAATCCAAGCTATGGCTTGAGGGGAGAAAAGGGAGAAGTGGACTTCATTTATTAGTTGCTTGCCCAGAATATCGTGGTTGACGAGATCAAAGGCAGCCGACAAGTCTAGCAGAAGAAGCGCAGGTTTGCCTTTGTCCATAATGTCACCCAGTTGTAATTTGAGATCAAGTAGGGCAGATTCTGTCCCATGGCCTGGGTGGAAACCTGATTGTCTTTTCCCTAGGATCTTCTTTTCAGGAATTGCTGGATTTGCGTATAAGCCACTTTGTCCTAGATTTTGAGAAGGAATGGGATGGTGGTGATGGGCCTGTAATTGTTGGCACTTTCAGGGTCCAGTGAAGGTTATTTTTGAAGTGGGCAAACCCACGCTCCTTTTAGCTTGGCGAGAACTGTCTTGGTTTTGAAGGCGGCATTAATGAGGCATTAATGAAGGTTTTTAGAAAGGGTGCAAGGGTGTCAGCGCAGTTTTTGACTAGTTTAGCTGGCCATGCATCACCTTTACACTTTGAGGGCCTGATTTGTTTGATGATATCTAGGACTTTATTTTCCGAGGGGGCAGCTAAATTGATGTGATTAGAGAGGTTTTTGTGAGGTTCATGGATTTTCTTTTGTGGTAACTCGATTTTGTTTAATAAGGCTGTTTGTACACTATAGGCCTCATCACGACCTCAGCGGTAAGGCCGGCGGTATTAGCGCGGGGGCTATTAGCGCGACTGCCATAGCCCCCGGCACAAATAGCGTGGGATCACGAGTTGGGCGGACTTGGAAGTCCCCATTCCCCATTGAGCCCATTCGGGAATGCCCCATTCCCCATTGGGCTCAATGGGGAAATTTCGCGCTCACCCGCCGGCGGATTTCCCGCCGGCGGTATGAGCGCGAAATCTCGGCGGATTTCACACCAGCTCAGAGCTGGGTTGAAATCCGCCGAGGCCCTAATAACGCTACCGCCGGATTTAAGGGTTACCGCCGAGGTCGTGATGAGGCCCTATTACACCAGACTTTGTCTTTGATGATCTCTTGGGGTTTAATGGCTGGGGTGGATAACTCTTTGAAGATGGCAAAGAGTTCTTTGGATTCAGACGTGGCGTTGGTGATTCTTTCATTTTAGGATGCAGTTTTAGCATTAGTTATGGCCTTCTTATATTGAGTGGCCAGAGTTTGTAGGATGATAGCGTGGATTCCTGTGGGGATCCTAGCCATTTGCTTAGGGTTTTGCATTTTTGGGTGCAGAGTTCTTTAAGTTCTGCAGAGAACCAGGTGTTGGAATGTTTTATTTTTTTGCCTTTTTTGTTTTGGTGTTGACCGCCGAGGTCATGGTTGTGTTATAGATGTCCGCCAGTAATGCTGGGTCAGATGAGTTTGGGATGTTGAGAGTTAGGGGGTCTAGATGGGGTAGGATCCTTTCTTTGGTAAGGTTCCTAGCACTTCTGGCTGGAGCTGGTGGGATGGGGGTGGGATTTCTGGGTGCCTTGGCGCCCATTGGTAAGAAGAAGTGTATGAGGTGATGGTCAGACCAAGGGGTAGGGGTGTTGGAGCTGACGTCTGTGCAATTGTGGTCAACTACACAGTCAAGGGTGAGCCCTTTGCAGTGAGTAGGTGTGAGGATTTTTTGTATGGAACTCATCTCCTGTAGCGCTTGGGCCATGGCTTTGGAGGATCTGTCTTTCTGGTCTTTAAGTCCCAGATTGAGATCACCTATAAGAACTGTTTTGGTAGAGTTTTTTATGCTATCACCTAGAAGATAGATAAGGTTAAGGAAATCAGCTATGGGACCTGGAGGTTTGCAGACTAGGTGGATGGTGACGGTGGTTTTGGGCGAGGTGGAGATCTTGACTCAGAGGGAGTTGATGTTTTTCCCGAGGTTGGAGGGGGTTTGCCTTACCGCTAGGCAGTTTTTGACTATGAGGGCTGCTCCCTCACCTTTGGCTCTGTGTCTATCATGCCTCTATATAGTGTGTTCTTGTGGAAGGGCTAGTGAGAGAGCAGGACCTGCGGCTTCATGGAGCCAAGTCTCAGTGCCCGCTAGAATGTCAAGGTCAATTTGTTTGCTAATTTGGACTCAAATACACATGGAGAGGGATAGGCTAGAGGAAGTAGTTTTCAACGCATGAAGTACTGTAGGTAAGTTTGGGTCGATTCCGAGGCACTGTAAAATGCAGATGCAATGCAGTAGGCTAATTCCAATCAGTGTAAAACCCTAGCGATGCACATGGACACTGTTGGTCCAGGTAGTATAGAACTTTAGAAATCCGCATGGAATGCAGTGGGCTAATTAAAATCCATATAAAACACTAGAAATCCACATGGGATGCAGTGGGCTAATTAAAATCAATATAAAACACTAGAAATCCGCATGGAATGCAGTGGGCTAATTAAAATCAATATAAAACACTAGAAATCCACATGGGATGCAGTGGGCTAATTAAAATCAATATAAAACACTAGAAATCCACACGGGATGCAGTGGGCTAATTCACATCAGACTAAAACACTAGAGATGTACATGAAATGTAGTGCGCTGATTAAAATCGATATAAAACACGAGAGATGCGCAGGGAGTACAGTGGGTTATTTTCATTCAGTATAAAACACTAGAAATCCGCATGGAATGCAGTGGCTTATTAAAATCCATATAAAACACTAGAAATCCACATGGGATGCAGTGGGCTAATTAAAATCAATATAAAACACTAGAAATCCACATGGGATGCAGTGGGCTAATTCACATCAGACTAAAACACTAGAGATGTACATGGAATGTAGTGCGCTAATTCAAATCGATATAACACACTAGAGATGCGCAGGGAGTACAGTGGGTTAATTCCATTCAATATAAAACACTAGAAATCCGCATGGAATTCAGTGGGCTAATTAAAATCAATATAGAACACTAGAAATCCACATGGATTGCAGTGGGCTAATTCACATCAGACTAAAACACTAGAGATGTACATGGAATGTAGTACGCTGATTCAAATCGATATAAAACACTAGAGATGCGCAGGGAGTACAGTGGGTGAATTCCATTCAATATAAAACACTAGAAATCTGCATGGAATGCAGTTGGCTAATTAAAATCAATATAAAACACTAGAAATCCGCATGGAATGCAGTGGGCTAATTAAAATCAATATAAAACACTAGAAATCCACATGGGATGCAGTGGGCTAATTCACATCAAACTAAAACACTAGAGATGTACATGGAATGTAGTGCGCTGATTCAAATCGATATAAAACCCTAGAGATGCGCAGTGAGTTAATTCCATTCAATATAAAACACTAGAAATCCGCATGGAATGCAGTGGGCTAATTAAAATCAATATAAAACACTAGAAATCCACATGGGATGCAGTGGGCTAATTAAAATCAATATAAAACACTAGAAATCCACATGGGATGCAGTGGGCTAATTCACATCAGACTAAAACACTAGAGATGTACATGGAATGTAGTGCGTTGATTCAAATCGATATAAAACACTAGAGATGCGCAGGGAGTTAATTCCATTCAATATAAAACACTAGAAATCCGCATGGAATACAGTGGGCTAATTAAAATCAATATAAAACACTAGAAATCCACATTGGATGCAGTGGGCTAATTCACATCAGACTAAAACACTAGAGATGTACATGGAATGTAGTGCGCTGATTCAAATCGATATAACACACTAGAGATGCGCAGGGAGTACAGTGGGTTAATTCCATTCAATATAAAACACTAGAAATCCGCATGGAATGCAGTGGGCTAATTAAAATCAATATAAAACACTAGAAATCCACATGGGATGCAGTGGGATAATTCACATCAGACTAAAACACTAGAGATGTACATGGAATGTAGTGCGCTGATTAAAATCGATATAAAACACTAGAGATGCACAGGGAGTACAGTGGGTGAATTCCATTCAATATAAAACACTAGAAATCCGCATGGAATGCAGTTGGCTAATTAAAATCAATATAAAACACTAGAAATCCGCATGGAATGCAGTGGGCTAATTAAAATCAATATAAAACACTGGAAATCCACATGGGATGCAGTGGGCTAGTTCACATCAGACTAAAACACTAGAGATGTACATGGAATGTAGTGCGCTGATTCAAATCGATATAAAACACTAGAGATGCGCAGGGAGTACAGTGGGATAATTCCATTCAATATAAAATACTAGAAATCCGCATGGAATGCAGTGGGCTAATTAAAATCAATATAAAACACTAGAAATCCGCATGGAATGCAGTGGGCTAATTAAAATCAATATAAAACACTAGAAATCCACATGGGATGCAGTGGGCTAATTAAAATCATTATAAAACACTAGAAATCCACATGGGATGCAGTGGGCTAATTCACATCAGACTAAAACACTAGAGATGTACATGGAATGTAGTGCGCTGATTCAAATCGATATAAAACACTAGAGATGCGCAGTGAGCTAATTCCATTCAATATAAAACACTAGAAATCCGCATGGAATGCAGTGGGCTAATTAAAATCAATATAAAACACTAGAAATCAGCATGGAATGCAGTGGGCTAATTAAAATCAATATAAAACACTAGAAATCCTAATGGGATGCAGTGGGCTAATTAAAATCATTATAAAACACTAGAAATCCACATGGGATGCAGTGGGCTAACTCTCATCAGACTAAAACACTAGAGATGTACATGGAATGTAGTGCGCTGATTCAAATCGATATAAAACACTAGAGATGCACAGGGAGTACAGTGGGTTAATTTCATTCAATATAAAACACTAGAAATCCGCATGGAATGCAGTGGGCTAATTAAAATCAATATAAAACACTAGAAATCCACATGGGATGCAGTGGGCTAATTCACATCAGACTAAAACACTAGAGATGTACATGGAATGTAGTGCGCTGATTCAAATCGATATAAAACACTAGAGATGCACAGGGAGTACAGTGGGTGAATTCCATTCAATATAAAACACTAGAAATCCGCATGGAATGCAGTTGGCTAATTAAAATCAATATAAAACACTAGAAATCCGCATGGAATGCAGTGGGCTAATTAAAATCAATATAAAACACTAGAAATCCACATGGGCTGCAGTGGGATACTTCACATCAGACTAAAACACTAGAGATGTACATGGAATGTAGTGCACTGATTCAAATCGATATAAAACACTAGAGATGCGCAGGGAGTCCAGTGGGTTAATTCCATTCAATATAAAACACTAGAAATCCACATGGAATGCAGTGGGCTAATTAAAATCAATATAAAACACTAGAAATCCACATGGGATGCAGTGGGCTAATTCACATCAGACTAAAACACTAGAGATGTACATGGAATGTAGTGCGCTGATTAAAATTGATATAAAACACTAGAGATGCGCAGGGAGTACAGTGGGTTAATTCCATTCAGTATAAAACACTAGAAATCCGCATGGAATGCAGTGGGCTAATTAAAATCAATATAAAACACTAGAAATCCACATGGGATGCAGTGGGCTAATTAAAATCATTATAAAACACTAGAAATCCACATGGGATACAGTGGGCTAATTCACATCAGACTAAAACACTAGAGATGTACATGGAATGTAGTACGCTGATTCAAATCGATATAAAACACTAGAGATGCGCAGGGAGTACAGTGGGTGAATTCCATTCAATATAAAACACTAGAAATCTGCATGGAATGCAGTTGGCTAATTAAAATCAATATAAAACACTAGAAATCCGCATGGAATACAGTGGGCTAATTAAAATCAATATAAAACACTAGAAATCCACATGGGATGCAGTGGGCTAATTCACATCAAACTAAAACACTAGAGATGTACATGGAATGTAGTGCGCTGATTCAAATCGATATAAAACCCTAGAGATGCGCAGTGAGTTAATTCCATTCAATATAAAACACTAGAAATCCGCATGGAATGCAGTGGGCTAATTAAAATCAATATAAAACACTAGAAATCCACATGGGATGCAGTGGGCTAATTAAAATCAATATAAAACACTAGAAATCCACATGGGATGCAGTGGGCTAATTCACATCAGACTAAAACACTAGAGATGTACATGGAATGTAGTGCGTTGATTCAAATCGATATAAAACACTAGAGATGCGCAGGGAGTTAATTCCATTCAATATAAAACACTAGAAATCCGCATGGAATGCAGTGGGCTAATTAAAATCAATATAAAACACTAGAAATCCACATTGGATGCAGTGGGCTAATTCACATCAGACTAAAACACTAGAGATGTACATGGAATGTAGTGCGCTGATTCAAATCGATATAACACACTAGAGATGCGCAGGGAGTACAGTGGGTTAATTCCATTCAATATAAAACACTAGAAATCCGCATGGAATGCAGTGGGCTAATTAAAATCAATATAAAACACTAGAAATCCACATGGGATGCAGTGGGATAATTCACATCAGACTAAAACACTAGAGATGTACATGGAATGTAGTGCGCTGATTAAAATCGATATAAAACACTAGAGATGCACAGGGAGTACAGTGGGTGAATTCCATTCAATATAAAACACTAGAAATCCGCATGGAATGCAGTTGGCTAATTAAAATCAATATAAAACACTAGAAATCCGCATGGAATGCAGTGGGCTAATTAAAATCAATATAAAACACTAGAAATCCACATGGGATGCAGTGGGCTAATTAAAATCATTATAAAACACTAGAAATCCACATGGGATGCAGTGGGCTAATTCACATCAGACTAAAACACTAGAGATGTACATGGAATGTAGTGCGCTGATTCAAATCGATATAAAACACTAGAGATGCGCAGTGAGCTAATTCCATTCAATATAAAACACTAGAAATCCGCATGGAATGCAGTGGGCTAATTAAAATCAATATAAAACACTAGAAATCAGCATGGAATGCAGTGGGCTAATTAAAATCAATATAAAACACTAGAAATCCTAATGGGATGCAGTGGGCTAATTAAAATCATTATAAAACACTAGAAATCCACATGGGATGCAGTGGGCTAACTCTCATCAGACTAAAACACTAGAGATGTACATGGAATGTAGTGCGCTGATTCAAATCGATATAAAACACTAGAGATGCACAGGGAGTACAGTGGGTTAATTTCATTCAATATAAAACACTAAAAATCCGCATGGAATGCAGTGGGCTAATTAAAATCAATATAAAACACTAGAAATCCACATGGGATGCAGTGGGCTAATTCACATCAGACTAAAACACTAGAGATGTACATGGAATGTAGTGCGCTGATTCAAATCGATATAAAACACTAGAGATGCACAGGGAGTACAGTGGGTGAATTCCATTCAATATAAAACACTAGAAATCCGCATGGAATGCAGTTGGCTAATTAAAATCAATATAAAACACTAGAAATCCGCATGGAATGCAGTGGGCTAATTAAAATCAATATAAAACACTAGAAATCCACATGGGCTGCAGTGGGATACTTCACATCAGACTAAAACACTAGAGATGTACATGGAATGTAGTGCACTGATTCAAATCGATATAAAACACTAGAGATGCGCAGGGAGTCCAGTGGGTTAATTCCATTCAATATAAAACACTAGAAATCCACATGGAATGCAGTGGGCTAATTAAAATCAATATAAAACACTAGAAATCCACATGGGATGCAGTGGGCTAATTCACATCAGACTAAAACACTAGAGATGTACATGGAATGTAGTACGCTGATTCAAATCGATATAAAACACTAGAGATGCGCAGGGAGTACAGTGGGTGAATTCCATTCAATATAAAACACTAGAAATCCGCATGGAATGCAGTGGGCTAATTAAAATCAATATAAAACACTAGAAATCCACATGGGATGCAGTGGGCTAATTAAAATCATTATAAAACACTAGAAATCCACATGGGATGCAGTGGGCTAATTCACATCAGACTAAAACACTAGAGATGTACATGGAATGTAGTACGCTGATTCAAATCGATATAAAACACTAGAGATGCGCAGGGAGTACAGTGGGTGAATTCCATTCAATATAAAACACTAGAAATCTGCATGGAATGCAGTTGGCTAATTAAAATCAATATAAAACACTAGAAATCCGCATGGAATGCAGTGGGCTAATTAAAATCAATATAAAACACTAGAAATCCACATGGGATGCAGTGGGCTAATTCACATCAAACTAAAACACTAGAGATGTACATGGAATGTAGTGCGCTGATTCAAATCGATATAAAACCCTAGAGATGCGCAGTGAGTTAATTCCATTCAATATAAAACACTAGAAATCCGCATGGAATGCAGTGGGCTAATTAAAATCAATATAAAACACTAGAAATCCACATGGGATGCAGTGGGCTAATTAAAATCAATATAAAACACTAGAAATCCACATGGGATGCAGTGGGCTAATTCACATCAGACTAAAACACTAGAGATGTACATGGAATGTAGTGCGTTGATTCAAATCGATATAAAACACTAGAGATGCGCAGGGAGTTAATTCCATTCAATATAAAACACTAGAAATCCGCATGGAATGCAGTGGGCTAATTAAAATCAATATAAAACACTAGAAATCCACATTGGATGCAGTGGGCTAATTCACATCAGACTAAAACACTAGAGATGTACATGGAATGTAGTGCGCTGATTCAAATCGATATAACACACTAGAGATGCGCAGGGAGTACAGTGGGTTAATTCCATTCAATATAAAACACTAGAAATCCGCATGGAATGCAGTGGGCTAATTAAAATCCATATAAAACACTAGAAATCCACATGGGATGCAGTGGGATAATTCACATCAGACTAAAACACTAGAGATGTACATGGAATGTAGTGCGCTGATTAAAATCGATATAAAACACTAGAGATGCACAGGGAGTACAGTGGGTGAATTCCATTCAATATAAAACACTAGAAATCCGCATGGAATGCAGTTGGCTAATTAAAATCAATATAAAACACTAGAAATCCGCATGGAATGCAGTGGGCTAATTAAAATCAATATAAAACACTGGAAATCCACATGGGATGCAGTGGGCTAGTTCACATCAGACTAAAACACTAGAGATGTACATGGAATGTAGTGCGCTGATTCAAATCGATATAAAACACTAGAGATGCGCAGGGAGTACAGTGGGATAATTCCATTCAATATAAAATACTAGAAATCCGCATGGAATGCAGTGGGCTAATTAAAATCAATATAAAACACTAGAAATCCGCATGGAATGCAGTGGGCTAATTAAAATCAATATAAAACACTAGAAATCCACATGGGATGCAGTGGGCTAATTAAAATCATTATAAAACACTAGAAATCCACATGGGATGCAGTGGGCTAATTCACATCAGACTAAAACACTAGAGATGTACATGGAATGTAGTGCGCTGATTCAAATCGATATAAAACACTAGAGATGCGCAGTGAGCTAATTCCATTCAATATAAAACACTAGAAATCCGCATGGAATGCAGTGGGCTAATTAAAATCAATATAAAACACTAGAAATCAGCATGGAATGCAGTGGGCTAATTAAAATCAATATAAAACACTAGAAATCCTAATGGGATGCAGTGGGCTAATTAAAATCATTATAAAACACTAGAAATCCACATGGGATGCAGTGGGCTAACTCTCATCAGACTAAAACACTAGAGATGTACATGGAATGTAGTGCGCTGATTCAAATCGATATAACACACTAGAGATGCGCAGGGAGTACAGTGGGTTAATTCCATTCAATATAAAACACTAGAAATCCGCATGGAATGCAGTGGGCTAATTAAAATCAATATAAAACACTAGAAATCCACATGGGATGCAGTGGGATAATTCACATCAGACTAAAACACTAGAGATGTACATGGAATGTAGTGCGCTGATTAAAATCGATATAAAACACTAGAGATGCACAGGGAGTACAGTGGGTGAATTCCATTCAATATAAAACACTAGAAATCCGCATGGAATGCAGTTGGCTAATTAAAATCAATATAAAACACTAGAAATCCGCATGGAATGCAGTGGGCTAATTAAAATCAATATAAAACACTGGAAATCCACATGGGATGCAGTGGGCTAGTTCACATCAGACTAAAACACTAGAGATGTACATGGAATGTAGTGCGCTGATTCAAATCGATATAAAACACTAGAGATGCGCAGGGAGTACAGTGGGATAATTCCATTCAATATAAAATACTAGAAATCCGCATGGAATGCAGTGGGCTAATTAAAATCAATATAAAACACTAGAAATCCGCATGGAATGCAGTGGGCTAATTAAAATCAATATAAAACACTAGAAATCCACATGGGATGCAGTGGGCTAATTAAAATCATTATAAAACACTAGAAATCCACATGGGATGCAGTGGGCTAATTCACATCAGACTAAAACACTAGAGATGTACATGGAATGTAGTGCGCTGATTCAAATCGATATAAAACACTAGAGATGCGCAGTGAGCTAATTCCATTCAATATAAAACACTAGAAATCCGCATGGAATGCAGTGGGCTAATTAAAATCAATATAAAACACTAGAAATCAGCATGGAATGCAGTGGGCTAATTAAAATCAATATAAAACACTAGAAATCCTAATGGGATGCAGTGGGCTAATTAAAATCATTATAAAACACTAGAAATCCACATGGGATGCAGTGGGCTAACTCTCATCAGACTAAAACACTAGAGATGTACATGGAATGTAGTGCGCTGATTCAAATCGATATAACACACTAGAGATGCGCAGGGAGTACAGTGGGTTAATTCCATTCAATATAAAACACTAGAAATCCGCATGGAATGCAGTGGGCTAATTAAAATCAATATAAAACACTAGAAATCCACATGGGATGCAGTGGGATAATTCACATCAGACTAAAACACTAGAGATGTACATGGAATGTAGTGCGCTGATTAAAATCGATATAAAACACTAGAGATGCACAGGGAGTACAGTGGGTGAATTCCATTCAATATAAAACACTAGAAATCCGCATGGAATGCAGTTGGCTAATTAAAATCAATATAAAACACTAGAAATCCGCATGGAATGCAGTGGGCTAATTAAAATCAATATAAAACACTGGAAATCCACATGGGATGCAGTGGGCTAGTTCACATCAGACTAAAACACTAGAGATGTACATGGAATGTAGTGCGCTGATTCAAATCGATATAAAACACTAGAGATGCGCAGGGAGTACAGTGGGATAATTCCATTCAATATAAAATACTAGAAATCCGCATGGAATGCAGTGGGCTAATTAAAATCAATATAAAACACTAGAAATCCGCATGGAATGCAGTGGGCTAATTAAAATCAATATAAAACACTAGAAATCCACATGGGATGCAGTGGGCTAATTAAAATCATTATAAAACACTAGAAATCCACATGGGATGCAGTGGGCTAACTCTCATCAGACTAAAACACTAGAGATGTACATGGAATGTAGTGCGCTGATTCAAATCGATATAAAACACTAGAGATGCACAGGGAGTACAGTGGGTTAATTCCATTCAATATAAAACACTAGAAATCCGCATGGAATGCAGTGGGCTAATTAAAATCAATATAAAACACTAGAAATCCACATGGGATGCAGTGGGCTAATTCACATCAGACTAAAACACTAGAGATGTACATGGAATGTAGTGCGCTGATTCAAATCGATATAAAACACTAGAGATGCACAGGGAGTACAGTGGGTGAATTCCATTCAATATAAAACACTAGAAATCCGCATGGAATGCAGTTGGCTAATTAAAATCAATATAAAACACTAGAAATCCGCATGGAATGCAGTGGGCTAATTAAAATCAATATAAAACACTAGAAATCCACATGGGCTGCAGTGGGATACTTCACATCAGACTAAAACACTAGAGATGTACATGGAATGTAGTGCACTGATTCAAATCGATATAAAACACTAGAGATGCGCAGGCAGTACAGTGGGTTAATTCCATTCAGTATAAAACACTAGAAATCCGCATGGAATGCAGTGGGCTAATTAAAATCAATATAAAACACTAGAAATCCACATGGGATGCAGTGGGCTAATTAAAATCATTATAAAACACTAGAAATCCACATGGGATGCAGTGGGCTAACTCACATCAGACTAAAACACTAGAGATGTACATGGAATGTAGTGCGCTGATTCAAATCGATATAAAACACTAGAGATGCACAGGGAGTACAGTGGGTTAATTCCATTCAATATAAAACACTAGAAATCCGCATGGAATGCAGTGGGCTAATTAAAATCAATATAAAACACTAGAAATCCAATGGGATGCAGTGGGCTAATTCACATCAGACTAAAACACTAGAGATGTACATGGAATGTAGTGCGCTGATTAAAATTGATATAAAACACTAGAGATGCGCAGGGAGTACAGTGGGTTAATTCCATTCAGTATAAAACACTAGAAATCCGCATGGAATGCAGTGGGCTAATTAAAATCAATATAAAACACTAGAAATCCACATGGGATGCAGTGGGCTAATTCACATCAGACTAAAACACTAGTGATGTACATGGAATGTAGTGCGCTGATTCAAATCGATATAAAACACTAGAGATGCGCAGGGAGTACAGTGGGTGAATTCCATTCAATATAAAACACTAGAAATCCGCATGGAATGCAGTTGGCTAATTAAAATCAATATAAAACACTAGAAATCCGCATGGAATGCAGTGGGCTAATTAAAATCAATATAAAACACTAGAAATCCACATGGGATGCAGTGGGCTAGTTCAAGTCAGACTAAAACACTAGAGATGTACATGGAATGTAGTGCGCTGATTCAAATCGATATAAAACACTAGAGATGCGCAGGGAGTACAGTGGGTTAATTCCATTCGATATAAAACACTAGAAATCTGCATGGAATGCAGTGGGCTAATTAAAATCAATATAAAACACTAGAAATCAGCATGGAATGCAGTGGGCTAATTAAAATCAATATAAAACACTAGAAATCCACATGGGATGCAGTGGGCTAATTCACATCAGACTAAAACACTAGAGATGTACATGGAATGTAGTGCGCTGATTAAAATTGATATAAAACACTAGAGATGCGCAGGGAGTACAGTGGGTTAATTCCATTCAGTATAAAACACTAGAAATCCGCATGGAATGCAGTGGGCTAATCAAAATCAATATAAAACACTAGAAATCCACATGGGATGCAGTGGGCTAATTCACATCAGACTAAAACACTAGAGATGTACATGGAATGTAGTGCGCTGATTGAAATCGATATAAAACACTAGAGATGTACATGGAATGTAGTGCGCTGATTCAAATCGATATAAAACACTAGAGATGCGCAGGGAGTGCAGTGGGTTAATTCCATTCAATATAAAACACTAGAAATCCACATGGAATGCAGTGGGCTAATTAAAATCAATATAAAACACTAGAAATCTACATGGGATGCAGTGGGCTAATTCACATCAGACTAAAACACTAGAGATGTACATGGAATGTAGTGCGCTGATTCAAATCGATATAAAACACTAGAGATTTACATGGAATGTAGTGCGCTGATTCAAATCGATATAAAACACTAGAGATGCACAGGGAGTACAGTGGGTTAATTCCATTCAATATAAAACACTAGAAATCCACATGGAATGCAGTGGGCTAATTAAAATCAATATAAAACACTAGAAATCTACATGGGATGCAGTGGGCTAATTCACATCAGACTAAAACACTAGAGATGTACATGGAATGTAGTACGCTGATTCAAATCGATATAAAACACTAGAGATGCGCAGGGAGTACAGTGGGTGAATTCCATTCAATATAAAACACTAGAAATCTGCATGGAATGCAGTTGGCTAATTAAAATCAATATAAAACACTAGAAATCCGCATGGAATGCAGTGGGCTAATTAAAATCAATATAAAACACTAGAAATCCACATGGGATGCAGTGGGCTAATTCACATCAAACTAAAACACTAGAGATGTACATGGAATGTAGTGCGCTGATTCAAATCGATATAAAACACTAGAGATGCGCAGTGAGTTAATTCCATTCAATATAAAACACTAGAAATCCGCATGGAATGCAGTGGGCTAATTAAAATCAATATAAAACACTAGAAATCCACATGGGATGCAGTGGGCTAATTAAAATCAATATAAAGCACTAGAAATCCACATGGGATGCAGTGGGCTAATTAAAATCAATATAAAACACTAGAAATCCACATGGGATGCAGTGGGCTAATTCACATCAGACTAAAACACTAGAGATGTACATGGAATGTAGTGGGTTGATTCAAATCGATATAAAACACTAGAGATGCGCAGGGAGTTAATTCCATTCAATATAAAACACTAGAAATCCGCATGGAATGCAGTGGGCTAATTAAAATCAATATAAAACACTAGAAATCCACATTGGATGCAGTGGGCTAATTCACATCAGACTAAAACACTAGAGATGTACATGGAATGTAGTGCGCTGATTCAAATCGATATAACACACTAGAGATGCGCAGGGAGTACAGTGGGTTAATTCCATTCAATATAAAACACTAGAAATCCGCATGGAATGCAGTGGGCTAATTAAAATCAATATAAAACACTAGAAATCCACATGGGATGCAGTGGGATAATTCACATCAGACTAAAACACTAGAGATGTACATGGAATGAAGTGCGCTGATTAAAATCGATATAAAACACTAGAGATGCGCAGGGAGTACAGTGGGTTAATTCCATTCAGTATAAAACACTAGAAATCCGCATGGAATGCAGTGGGCTAATTAAATTCAATATAAAACACTAGAAATCCACATGGGATGCAGTGGGCTAATTCACATCAGACTAAAACACTAGAGATGTACATGGAATGTAGTGCGCTGATTCAAATCGATATAACACACTAGAGATGCGTAGGGAGTACAGTGGGTTAATTCCATTCAGTATAAAACACTAGAAATCCGCATGGAATGCAGTGGGCTAATTAAAATCAATATAAAACACTAGAAATCCACATGGGATGCAGTGGGCTAATTAAAATCATTATAAAACACTAGAAATCCACATGGGATGCAGTGGGCTAACTCACATCAGACTAAAACACTAGAGATGTACATGGAATGTAGTGCGCTGATTCAAATCGATATAAAACACTAGAGATGCGCAGGGAGTACAGTGGGTTAATTCCATTCAGTATAAAACACTAGAAATCCGCATGGAATGCAGTGGGCTAATTAAAATCAATATAAAACACTAGAAATCCACATGGGATGCAGTGGGCTAATTCACATCAGACTAAAACACTAGTGATGTACATGGAATGTAGTGCGCTGATTCAAATCGATATAAAACACTAGAGATGCGCAGGGAGTACAGTGGGTGAATTCCATTCAATATAAAACACTAGAAATCCGCATGGAATGCAGTTGGCTAATTAAAATCAATATAAAACACTAGAAATCCGCATGGAATGCAGTGGGCTAATTAAAATCAATATAAAACACTAGAAATCCACATGGGATGCAGTGGGCTAGTTCAAGTCAGACTAAAACACTAGAGATGTACATGGAATGTAGTGCGCTGATTCAAATCGATATAAAACACTAGAGATGCGCAGGGAGTACAGTGGGTTAATTCCATTCAATATAAAACACTAGAAATCCGCATGGAATGCAGTGGGCTAATTAAAATCAATATAAAACACTAGAAATCCACATGGGATGCAGTGGGCTAATTCACATCAGACTAAAACACTAGTGATGTACATGGAATGTAGTGCGCTGATTCAAATCGATATAAAACACTAGAGATGCGCAGGGAGTACAGTGGGTGAATTCCATTCAATATAAAACACTAGAAATCCGCATGGAATGCAGTTGGCTAATTAAAATCAATATAAAACACTAGAAATCCGCATGGAATGCAGTGGGCTAATTAAAATCAATATAAAACACTAGAAATCCACATGGGATGCAGTGGGCTAGTTCAAGTCAGACTAAAACACTAGAGATGTACATGGAATGTAGTGCGCTGATTCAAATCGATATAAAACACTAGAGATGCGCAGGGAGTACAGTGGGTTAATTCCATTCGATATAAAACACTAGAAATCTGCATGGAATGCAGTGGGCTAATTAAAATCAATATAAAACACTAGAAATCAGCATGGAATGCAGTGGGCTAATTAAAATCAATATAAAACACTAGAAATCCACATGGGATGCAGTGGGCTAATTCACATCAGACTAAAACACTAGAGATGTACATGGAATGTAGTGCGCTGATTAAAATTGATATAAAACACTAGAGATGCGCAGGGAGTACAGTGGGTTAATTCCATTCAGTATAAAACACTAGAAATCCGCATGGAATGCAGTGGGCTAATTAAAATCAATATAAAACACTAGAAATCCACATGGGATGCAGTGGGCTAATTCACATCAGACTAAAACACTAGTGATGTACATGGAATGTAGTGCGCTGATTCAAATCGATATAAAACACTAGAGATGCGCAGGGAGTACAGTGGGTGAATTCCATTCAATATAAAACACTAGAAATCCGCATGGAATGCAGTTGGCTAATTAAAATCAATATAAAACACTAGAAATCCGCATGGAATGCAGTGGGCTAATTAAAATCAATATAAAACACTAGAAATCCACATGGGATGCAGTGGGCTAGTTCAAGTCAGACTAAAACACTAGAGATGTACATGGAATGTAGTGCGCTGATTCAAATCGATATAAAACACTAGAGATGCGCAGGGAGTACAGTGGGTTAATTCCATTCGATATAAAACACTAGAAATCTGCATGGAATGCAGTGGGCTAATTAAAATCAATATAAAACACTAGAAATCAGCATGGAATGCAGTGGGCTAATTAAAATCAATATAAAACACTAGAAATCCACATGGGATGCAGTGGGCTAATTCACATCAGACTAAAACACTAGAGATGTACATGGAATGTAGTGCGCTGATTAAAATTGATATAAAACACTAGAGATGCGCAGGGAGTACAGTGGGTTAATTCCATTCAGTATAAAACACTAGAAATCCGCATGGAATGCAGTGGGCTAATCAAAATCAATATAAAACACTAGAAATCCACATGGGATGCAGTGGGCTAATTCACATCAGACTAAAACACTAGAGATGTACATGGAATGTAGTGCGCTGATTGAAATCGATATAAAACACTAGAGATGTACATGGAATGTAGTGCGCTGATTCAAATCGATATAAAACACTAGAGATGCGCAGGGAGTGCAGTGGGTTAATTCCATTCAATATAAAACACTAGAAATCCACATGGAATGCAGTGGGCTAATTAAAATCAATATAAAACACTAGAAATCTACATGGGATGCAGTGGGCTAATTCACATCAGACTAAAACACTAGAGATGTACATGGAATGTAGTGCGCTGATTCAAATCGATATAAAACACTAGAGATTTACATGGAATGTAGTGCGCTGATTCAAATCGATATAAAACACTAGAGATGCACAGGGAGTACAGTGGGTTAATTCCATTCAATATAAAACACTAGAAATCCACATGGAATGCAGTGGGCTAATTAAAATCAATATAAAACACTAGAAATCTACATGGGATGCAGTGGGCTAATTCACATCAGACTAAAACACTAGAGATGTACATGGAATGTAGTACGCTGATTCAAATCGATATAAAACACTAGAGATGCGCAGGGAGTACAGTGGGTGAATTCCATTCAATATAAAACACTAGAAATCTGCATGGAATGCAGTTGGCTAATTAAAATCAATATAAAACACTAGAAATCCGCATGGAATGCAGTGGGCTAATTAAAATCAATATAAAACACTAGAAATCCACATGGGATGCAGTGGGCTAATTCACATCAAACTAAAACACTAGAGATGTACATGGAATGTAGTGCGCTGATTCAAATCGATATAAAACACTAGAGATGCGCAGTGAGTTAATTCCATTCAATATAAAACACTAGAAATCCGCATGGAATGCAGTGGGCTAATTAAAATCAATATAAAACACTAGAAATCCACATGGGATGCAGTGGGCTAATTAAAATCAATATAAAGCACTAGAAATCCACATGGGATGCAGTGGGCTAATTAAAATCAATATAAAACACTAGAAATCCACATGGGATGCAGTGGGCTAATTCACATCAGACTAAAACACTAGAGATGTACATGGAATGTAGTGGGTTGATTCAAATCGATATAAAACACTAGAGATGCGCAGGGAGTTAATTCCATTCAATATAAAACACTAGAAATCCGCATGGAATGCAGTGGGCTAATTAAAATCAATATAAAACACTAGAAATCCACATTGGATGCAGTGGGCTAATTCACATCAGACTAAAACACTAGAGATGTACATGGAATGTAGTGCGCTGATTCAAATCGATATAACACACTAGAGATGCGCAGGGAGTACAGTGGGTTAATTCCATTCAATATAAAACACTAGAAATCCGCATGGAATGCAGTGGGCTAATTAAAATCAATATAAAACACTAGAAATCCACATGGGATGCAGTGGGATAATTCACATCAGACTAAAACACTAGAGATGTACATGGAATGAAGTGCGCTGATTAAAATCGATATAAAACACTAGAGATGCGCAGGGAGTACAGTGGGTTAATTCCATTCAGTATAAAACACTAGAAATCCGCATGGAATGCAGTGGGCTAATTAAATTCAATATAAAACACTAGAAATCCACATGGGATGCAGTGGGCTAATTCACATCAGACTAAAACACTAGAGATGTACATGGAATGTAGTGCGCTGATTCAAATCGATATAACACACTAGAGATGCGTAGGGAGTACAGTGGGTTAATTCCATTCAGTATAAAACACTAGAAATCCGCATGGAATGCAGTGGGCTAATTAAAATCAATATAAAACACTAGAAATCCACATGGGATGCAGTGGGCTAATTAAAATCATTATAAAACACTAGAAATCCACATGGGATGCAGTGGGCTAACTCACATCAGACTAAAACACTAGAGATGTACATGGAATGTAGTGCGCTGATTCAAATCGATATAAAACACTAGAGATGCGCAGGGAGTACAGTGGGTTAATTCCATTCAGTATAAAACACTAGAAATCCGCATGGAATGCAGTGGGCTAATTAAAATCAATATAAAACACTAGAAATCCACATGGGATGCAGTGGGCTAATTCACATCAGACTAAAACACTAGTGATGTACATGGAATGTAGTGCGCTGATTCAAATCGATATAAAACACTAGAGATGCGCAGGGAGTACAGTGGGTGAATTCCATTCAATATAAAACACTAGAAATCCGCATGGAATGCAGTTGGCTAATTAAAATCAATATAAAACACTAGAAATCCGCATGGAATGCAGTGGGCTAATTAAAATCAATATAAAACACTAGAAATCCACATGGGATGCAGTGGGCTAGTTCAAGTCAGACTAAAACACTAGAGATGTACATGGAATGTAGTGCGCTGATTCAAATCGATATAAAACACTAGAGATGCGCAGGGAGTACAGTGGGTTAATTCCATTCGATATAAAACACTAGAAATCCGCATGGAATGCAGTGGGCTAATTAAAATCAATATAAAACACTAGAAATCAGCATGGAATGCAGTGGGCTAATTAAAATCAATATAAAACACTAGAAATCCACATGGGATGCAGTGGGCTAATTCACATCAGACTAAAACACTAGAGATGTACATGGAATGTAGTGCGCTGATTAAAATTGATATAAAACACTAGAG
This sequence comes from Ambystoma mexicanum, assembly GCF_040938575.1. Lineage (NCBI taxonomy): Eukaryota > Metazoa > Chordata > Amphibia > Caudata > Ambystomatidae > Ambystoma > Ambystoma mexicanum. Next base: position 725,892,000 of record NC_090937.1, on the reverse strand, counting down.
ATGCACAGGGAGTACAGTGGGTTAATTCCATTCAGTATAAAACACTAGAAATCTGCATGGAATGCAGTGGGCTAATTAAAATCAATATAAAACACTAGAAATCCACATGGGATGCAGTGGGCTAATTCACATCAGACTAAAACACTAGAGATGTACATGGAATGTAGTGCGCTGATTGAAATCGATATAAAACACTAGAGATGTACATGGAATGTAGTGCGCTGATTCAAATCGATATAAAACACTAGAGATGCGCAGGGAGTACAGTGGGTTAATTCCATTCAATATAAAACACTAGAAATCCACATGGAATGCAGTGGGCTAATTAAAATCAATATAAAACACTAGAAATCTACATGGGATGCAGTGGGCTAATTCACATCAGACTAAAACACTAGAGATGTACATGGAATGTAGTGCGCTGACTCAAATCGATATAAAACACTAGAGATGTACATGGAATGTAGTGCGCTGATTCAAATCGATATAAAACACTAGAGATGCACAGGGAGTACAGTGGGTTAATTCCATTCAATATAAAACACTAGAAATCCACATGGAATGCAGTGGGCTAATTAAAATCAATATAAAACACTAGAAATCTACATGGGATGCAGTGGGCTAATTCACATCAGACTAAAACACTAGAGATGTACATGGAATGTAGTACGCTGATTCAAATCGATATAAAACACTAGAGATGCGCAGGGAGTACAGTGGGTGAATTCCATTCAATATAAAACACTAGAAATCCACATGGAATGCAGTTGGCTAATTAAAATCAATATAAAACACTAGAAATCCACATGGGATGCAGTGGGCTAATTCACATCAGACTAAAACACTAGAGATGTACATGGAATGTAGTACGCTGATTCAAATCGATATAAAACACTAGAGATGCGCAGGGAGTACAGTGGGTGAATTCCATTCAATATAAAACACTAGAAATCTGCATGGAATGCAGTTGGCTAATTAAAATCAATATAAAACACTAGAAATCCGCATGGAATACAGTGGGCTAATTAAAATCAATATAAAACACTAGAAATCCACATGGGATGCAGTGGGCTAATTCACATCAAACTAAAACACTAGAGATGTACATGGAATGTAGTGCGCTGATTCAAATCGATATAAAACCCTAGAGATGCGCAGTGAGTTAATTCCATTCAATATAAAACACTAGAAATCCGCATGGAATGCAGTGGGCTAATTAAAATCAATATAAAACACTAGAAATCCACATGGGATGCAGTGGGCTAATTAAAATCAATATAAAACACTAGAAATCCACATGGGATGCAGTGGGCTAATTCACATCAGACTAAAACACTAGAGATGTACATGGAATGTAGTGCGTTGATTCAAATCGATATAAAACACTAGAGATGCGCAGGGAGTTAATTCCATTCAATATAAAACACTAGAAATCCGCATGGAATGCAGTGGGCTAATTAAAATCAATATAAAACACTAGAAATCCACATTGGATGCAGTGGGCTAATTCACATCAGACTAAAACACTAGAGATGTACATGGAATGTAGTGCGCTGATTCAAATCGATATAACACACTAGAGATGCGCAGGGAGTACAGTGGGTTAATTCCATTCAATATAAAACACTAGAAATCGGCATGGAATGCAGTGGGCTAATTAAAATCAATATAAAACACTAGAAATCCACATGGGATGCAGTGGGATAATTCACATCAGACTAAAACACTAGAGATGTACATGGAATGTAGTGCGCTGATTAAAATCGATATAAAACACTAGAGATGCACAGGGAGTACAGTGGGTGAATTCCATTCAATATAAAACACTAGAAATCCGCATGGAATGCAGTTGGCTAATTAAAATCAATATAAAACACTAGAAATCCGCATGGAATGCAGTGGGCTAATTAAAATCAATATAAAACACTAGAAATCCACATGGGATGCAGTGGGCTAATTAAAATCATTATAAAACACTAGAAATCCACATGGGATGCAGTGGGCTAATTCACATCAGACTAAAACACTAGAGATGTACATGGAATGTAGTGCGCTGATTCAAATCGATATAAAACACTAGAGATGCGCAGTGAGCTAATTCCATTCAATATAAAACACTAGAAATCCGCATGGAATGCAGTGGGCTAATTAAAATCAATATAAAACACTAGAAATCAGCATGGAATGCAGTGGGCTAATTAAAATCAATATAAAACACTAGAAATCCTAATGGGATGCAGTGGGCTAATTAAAATCATTATAAAACACTAGAAATCCACATGGGATGCAGTGGGCTAACTCTCATCAGACTAAAACACTAGAGATGTACATGGAATGTAGTGCGCTGATTCAAATCGATATAAAACACTAGAGATGCACAGGGAGTACAGTGGGTTAATTTCATTCAATATAAAACACTAAAAATCCGCATGGAATGCAGTGGGCTAATTAAAATCAATATAAAACACTAGAAATCCACATGGGATGCAGTGGGCTAATTCACATCAGACTAAAACACTAGAGATGTACATGGAATGTAGTGCGCTGATTCAAATCGATATAAAACACTAGAGATGCACAGGGAGTACAGTGGGTGAATTCCATTCAATATAAAACACTAGAAATCCGCATGGAATGCAGTTGGCTAATTAAAATCAATATAAAACACTAGAAATCCGCATGGAATGCAGTGGGCTAATTAAAATCAATATAAAACACTAGAAATCCACATGGGCTGCAGTGGGATACTTCACATCAGACTAAAACACTAGAGATGTACATGGAATGTAGTGCACTGATTCAAATCGATATAAAACACTAGAGATGCGCAGGGAGTCCAGTGGGTTAATTCCATTCAATATAAAACAGTAGAAATCCACATGGAATGCAGTGGGCTAATTAAAATCAATATAAAACACTAGAAATCCACATGGGATGCAGTGGGCTAATTCACATCAGACTAAAACACTAGAGATGTACATGGAATGTAGTGCGCTGATTAAAATTGATATAAAACACTAGAGATGCGCAGGGAGTACAGTGGGTTAATTCCATTCAGTATAAAACACTAGAAATCCGCATGGAATGCAGTGGGCTAATTAAAATCAATATAAAACACTAGAAATCCACATGGGATGCAGTGGGCTAATTAAAATCATTATAAAACACTAGAAATCCACATGGGATGCAGTGGGCTAATTCACATCAGACTAAAACACTAGAGATGTACATGGAATGTAGTACGCTGATTCAAATCGATATAAAACACTAGAGATGCGCAGGGAGTACAGTGGGTGAATTCCATTCAATATAAAACACTAGAAATCTGCATGGAATGCAGTTGGCTAATTAAAATCAATATAAAACACTAGAAATCCGCATGGAATGCAGTGGGCTAATTAAAATCAATATAAAACACTAGAAATCCACATGGGATGCAGTGGGCTAATTCACATCAAACTAAAACACTAGAGATGTACATGGAATGTAGTGCGCTGATTCAAATCGATATAAAACCCTAGAGATGCGCAGTGAGTTAATTCCATTCAATATAAAACACTAGAAATCCGCATGGAATGCAGTGGGCTAATTAAAATCAATATAAAACACTAGAAATCCACATGGGATGCAGTGGGCTAATTAAAATCAATATAAAACACTAGAAATCCACATGGGATGCAGTGGGCTAATTCACATCAGACTAAAACACTAGAGATGTACATGGAATGTAGTGCGTTGATTCAAATCGATATAAAACACTAGAGATGCGCAGGGAGTTAATTCCATTCAATATAAAACACTAGAAATCCGCATGGAATGCAGTGGGCTAATTAAAATCAATATAAAACACTAGAAATCCACATTGGATGCAGTGGGCTAATTCACATCAGACTAAAACACTAGAGATGTACATGGAATGTAGTGCGCTGATTCAAATCGATATAACACACTAGAGATGCGCAGGGAGTACAGTGGGTTAATTCCATTCAATATAAAACACTAGAAATCCGCATGGAATGCAGTGGGCTAATTAAAATCAATATAAAACACTAGAAATCCACATGGGATGCAGTGGGATAATTCACATCAGACTAAAACACTAGAGATGTACATGGAATGTAGTGCGCTGATTAAAATCGATATAAAACACTAGAGATGCACAGGGAGTACAGTGGGTGAATTCCATTCAATATAAAACACTAGAAATCCGCATGGAATGCAGTTGGCTAATTAAAATCAATATAAAACACTAGAAATCCGCATGGAATGCAGTGGGCTAATTAAAATCAATATAAAACACTGGAAATCCACATGGGATGCAGTGGGCTAGTTCACATCAGACTAAAACACTAGAGATGTACATGGAATGTAGTGCGCTGATTCAAATCGATATAAAACACTAGAGATGCGCAGGGAGTACAGTGGGATAATTCCATTCAATATAAAATACTAGAAATCCGCATGGAATGCAGTGGGCTAATTAAAATCAATATAAAACACTAGAAATCCGCATGGAATGCAGTGGGCTAATTAAAATCAATATAAAACACTAGAAATCCACATGGGATGCAGTGGGCTAATTAAAATCATTATAAAACACTAGAAATCCACATGGGATGCAGTGGGCTAATTCACATCAGACTAAAACACTAGAGATGTACATGGAATGTAGTGCGCTGATTCAAATCGATATAAAACACTAGAGATGCGCAGTGAGCTAATTCCATTCAATATAAAACACTAGAAATCCGCATGGAATGCAGTGGGCTAATTAAAATCAATATAAAACACTAGAAATCAGCATGGAATGCAGTGGGCTAATTAAAATCAATATAAAACACTAGAAATCCTAATGGGATGCAGTGGGCTAATTAAAATCATTATAAAACACTAGAAATCCACATGGGATGCAGTGGGCTAACTCTCATCAGACTAAAACACTAGAGATGTACATGGAATGTAGTGCGCTGATTCAAATCGATATAACACACTAGAGATGCGCAGGGAGTACAGTGGGTTAATTCCATTCAATATAAAACACTAGAAATCCGCATGGAATGCAGTGGGCTAATTAAAATCAATATAAAACACTAGAAATCCACATGGGATGCAGTGGGATAATTCACATCAGACTAAAACACTAGAGATGTACATGGAATGTAGTGCGCTGATTAAAATCGATATAAAACACTAGAGATGCACAGGGAGTACAGTGGGTGAATTCCATTCAATATAAAACACTAGAAATCCGCATGGAATGCAGTTGGCTAATTAAAATCAATATAAAACACTAGAAATCCGCATGGAATGCAGTGAGCTAATTAAAATCAATATAAAACACTGGAAATCCACATGGGATGCAGTGGGCTAGTTCACATCAGACTAAAACACTAGAGATGTACATGGAATCTAGTGCGCTGATTCAAATCGATATAAAACACTAGAGATGCGCAGGGAGTACAGTGGGATAATTCCATTCAATATAAAATACTAGAAATCCGCATGGAATGCAGTGGGCTAATTAAAATCAATATAAAACACTAGAAATCCGCATGGAATGCAGTGGGCTAATTAAAATCAATATAAAACACTAGAAATCCACATGGGATGCAGTGGGCTAATTAAAATCGTTATAAAACACTAGAAATCCACATGGGATGCAGTGGGCTAATTCACATCAGACTAAAACACTAGAGATGTACATGGAATGTAGTGCGCTGATTCAAATCGATATAAAACACTAGAGATGCGCAGTGAGCTAATTCCATTCAATATAAAACACTAGAAATCCGCATGGAATGCAGTGGGCTAATTAAAATCAATATAAAACACTAGAAATCAGCATGGAATGCAGTGGGCTAATTAAAATCAATATAAAACACTAGAAATCCTAATGGGATGCAGTGGGCTAATTAAAATCATTATAAAACACTAGAAATCCACATGGGATGCAGTGGGCTAACTCTCATCAGACTAAAACACTAGAGATGTACATGGAATGTAGTGCGCTGATTCAAATCGATATAAAACACTAGAGATGCACAGGGAGTACAGTGGGTTAATTCCATTCAATATAAAACACTAGAAATACGCATGGAATGCAGTGGGCTAATTAAAATCAATATAAAACACTAGAAATCCACATGGGATGCAGTGGGCTAATTCACATCAGACTAAAACACTAGAGATGTACATGGAATGTAGTGCGCTGATTCAAATCGATATAAAACACTAGAGATGCACAGGGAGTACAGTGGGTGAATTCCATTCAATATAAAACACTAGAAATCCGCATGGAATGCAGTTGGCTAATTAAAATCAATATAAAACACTAGAAATCCGCATGGAATGCAGTGGGCTAATTAAAATCAATATAAAACACTAGAAATCCACATGGGCTGCAGTGGGATACTTCACATCAGACTAAAACACTAGAGATGTACATGGAATGTAGTGCACTGATTCAAATCGATATAAAACACTAGAGATGCGCAGGCAGTACAGTGGGTTAATTCCATTCAGTATAAAACACTAGAAATCCGCATGGAATGCAGTGGGCTAATTAAAATCAATATAAAACACTAGAAATCCACATGGGATGCAGTGGGCTAATTAAAATCATTATAAAACACTAGAAATCCACATGGGATGCAGTGGGCTAACTCACATCAGACTAAAACACTAGAGATGTACATGGAATGTAGTGCGCTGATTCAAATCGATATAAAACACTAGAGATGCACAGGGAGTACAGTGGGTTAATTCCATTCAATATAAAACACTAGAAATCCGCATGGAATGCAGTGGGCTAATTAAAATCAATATAAAACACTAGAAATCCACATGGGATGCAGTGGGATAATTCACATCAGACTAAAACACTAGAGATGTACATGGAATGTAGTGCGCTGATTAAAATCGATATAAAACACTAGAGATGCACAGGGAGTACAGTGGGTGAATTCCATTCAATATAAAACACTAGAAATCCGCATGGAATGCAGTTGGCTAATTAAAATCAATATAAAACACTAGAAATCCGCATGGAATGCAGTGGGCTAATTAAAATCAATATAAAACACTGGAAATCCACATGGGATGCAGTGGGCTAGTTCACATCAGACTAAAACACTAGAGATGTACATGGAATGTAGTGCGCTGATTCAAATCGATATAAAACACTAGAGATGCGCAGGGAGTACAGTGGGATAATTCCATTCAATATAAAATACTAGAAATCCGCATGGAATGCAGTGGGCTAATTAAAATCAATATAAAACACTAGAAATCCGCATGGAATGCAGTGGGCTAATTAAAATCAATATAAAACACTAGAAATCCACATGGGATGCAGTGGGCTAATTAAAATCATTATAAAACACTAGAAATCCACATGGGATGCAGTGGGCTAATTCACATCAGACTAAAACACTAGAGATGTACATGGAATGTAGTGCGCTGATTCAAATCGATATAAAACACTAGAGATGCGCAGTGAGCTAATTCCATTCAATATAAAACACTAGAAATCCGCATGGAATGCAGTGGGCTAATTAAAATCAATATAAAACACTAGAAATCAGCATGGAATGCAGTGGGCTAATTAAAATCAATATAAAACACTAGAAATCCTAATGGGATGCAGTGGGCTAATTAAAATCATTATAAAACACTAGAAATCCACATGGGATGCAGTGGGCTAACTCTCATCAGACTAAAACACTAGAGATGTACATGGAATGTAGTGCGCTGATTCAAATCGATATAAAACACTAGAGATGCACAGGGAGTACAGTGGGTTAATTCCATTCAATATAAAACACTAGAAATCCGCATGGAATGCAGTGGGCTAATTAAAATCAATATAAAACACTAGAAATCCACATGGGATGCAGTGGGCTAATTCACATCAGACTAAAACACTAGAGATGTACATGGAATGTAGTGCGCTGATTCAAATCGATATAAAACACTAGAGATGCACAGGGAGTACAGTGGGTGAATTCCATTCAATATAAAACACTAGAAATCCGCATGGAATGCAGTTGGCTAATTAAAATCAATATAAAACACTAGAAATCCGCATGGAATGCAGTGGGCTAATTAAAATCAATATAAAACACTAGAAATCCACATGGGCTGCAGTGGGATACTTCACATCAGACTAAAACACTAGAGATGTACATGGAATGTAGTGCACTGATTCAAATCGATATAAAACACTAGAGATGCGCAGGCAGTACAGTGGGTTAATTCCATTCAGTATAAAACACTAGAAATCCGCATGGAATGCAGTGGGCTAATTAAAATCAATATAAAACACTAGAAATCCACATGGGATGCAGTGGGCTAATTAAAATCATTATAAAACACTAGAAATCCACATGGGATGCAGTGGGCTAACTCACATCAGACTAAAACACTAGAGATGTACATGGAATGTAGTGCGCTGATTCAAATCGATATAAAACACTAGAGATGCACAGGGAGTACAGTGGGTTAATTCCATTCAATATAAAACACTAGAAATCCGCATGGAATGCAGTGGGCTAATTAAAATCAATATAAAACACTAGAAATCCAATGGGATGCAGTGGGCTAATTCACATCAGACTAAAACACTAGAGATGTACATGGAATGTAGTGCGCTGATTAAAATTGATATAAAACACTAGAGATGCGCAGGGAGTACAGTGGGTTAATTCCATTCAGTATAAAACACTAGAAATCCGCATGGAATGCAGTGGGCTAATTAAAATCAATATAAAACACTAGAAATCCACATGGGATGCAGTGGGCTAATTCACATCAGACTAAAACACTAGTGATGTACATGGAATGTAGTGCGCTGATTCAAATCGATATAAAACACTAGAGATGCGCAGGGAGTACAGTGGGTGAATTCCATTCAATATAAAACACTAGAAATCCGCATGGAATGCAGTTGGCTAATTAAAATCAATATAAAACACTAGAAATCCGCATGGAATGCAGTGGGCTAATTAAAATCAATATAAAACACTAGAAATCCACATGGGATGCAGTGGGCTAGTTCAAGTCAGACTAAAACACTAGAGATGTACATGGAATGTAGTGCGCTGATTCAAATCGATATAAAACACTAGAGATGCGCAGGGAGTACAGTGGGTTAATTCCATTCGATATAAAACACTAGAAATCTGCATGGAATGCAGTGGGCTAATTAAAATCAATATAAAACACTAGAAATCAGCATGGAATGCAGTGGGCTAATTAAAATCAATATAAAACACTAGAAATCCACATGGGATGCAGTGGGCTAATTCACATCAGACTAAAACACTAGAGATGTACATGGAATGTAGTGCGCTGATTAAAATTGATATAAAACACTAGAGATGCGCAGGGAGTACAGTGGGTTAATTCCATTCAGTATAAAACACTAGAAATCCGCATGGAATGCAGTGGGCTAATTAAAATCAATATAAAACACTAGAAATCCACATGGGATGCAGTGGGCTAATTCACATCAGACTAAAACACTAGAGATGTACATGGAATGTAGTGCGCTGATTGAAATCGATATAAAACACTAGAGATGTACATGGAATGTAGTGCGCTGATTCAAATCGATATAAAACACTAGAGATGCGCAGGGAGTGCAGTGGGTTAATTCCATTCAATATAAAACACTAGAAATCCACATGGAATGCAGTGGGCTAATTAAAATCAATATAAAACACTAGAAATCTACATGGGATGCAGTGGGCTAATTCACATCAGACTAAAACACTAGAGATGTACATGGAATGTAGTGCGCTGATTCAAATCGATATAAAACACTAGAGATTTACATGGAATGTAGTGCGCTGATTCAAATCGATATAAAACACTAGAGATGCACAGGGAGTACAGTGGGTTAATTCCATTCAATATAAAACACTAGAAATCCACATGGAATGCAGTGGGCTAATTAAAATCAATATAAAACACTAGAAATCTACATGGGATGCAGTGGGCTAATTCACATCAGACTAAAACACTAGAGATGTACATGGAATGTAGCACGCTGATTCAAATCGATATAAAACACTAGAGATGCGCAGGGAGTACAGTGGGTGAATTCCATTCAATATAAAACACTAGAAATCTGCATGGAATGCAGTTGGCTAATTAAAATCAATATAAAACACTAGAAATCCGCATGGAATGCAGTGGGCTAATTAAAATCAATATAAAACACTAGAAATCCACATGGGATGCAGTGGGCTAATTCACATCAAACTAAAACACTAGAGATGTACATGGAATGTAGTGCGCTGATTCAAATCGATATAAAACACTAGAGATGCGCAGTGAGTTAATTCCATTCAATATAAAACACTAGAAATCCGCATGGAATGCAGTGGGCTAATTAAAATCAATATAAAACACTAGAAATCCACATGGGATGCAGTGGGCTAATTAAAATCAATATAAAGCACTAGAAATCCACATGGGATGCAGTGGGCTAATTAAAATCAATATAAAACACTAGAAATCCACATGGGATGCAGTGGGCTAATTCACATCAGACTAAAACACTAGAGATGTACATGGAATGTAGTGGGTTGATTCAAATCGATATAAAACACTAGAGATGCGCAGGGAGTTAATTCCATTCAATATAAAACACTAGAAATCCGCATGGAATGCAGTGGGCTAATTAAAATCAATATAAAACACTAGAAATCCACATTGGATGCAGTGGGCTAATTCACATCAGACTAAAACACTAGAGATGTACATGGAATGTAGTGCGCTGATTCAAATCGATATAACACACTAGAGATGCGCAGGGAGTACAGTGGGTTAATTCCATTCAATATAAAACACTAGAAATCCGCATGGAATGCAGTGGGCTAATTAAAATCAATATAAAACACTAGAAATCCACATGGGATGCAGTGGGATAATTCACATCAGACTAAAACACTAGAGATGTACATGGAATGAAGTGCGCTGATTAAAATCGATATAAAACACTAGAGATGCGCAGGGAGTACAGTGGGTTAATTCCATTCAGTATAAAACACTAGAAATCCGCATGGAATGCAGTGGGCTAATTAAATTCAATATAAAACACTAGAAATCCACATGGGATGCAGTGGGCTAATTCACATCAGACTAAAACACTAGAGATGTACATGGAATGTAGTGCGCTGATTCAAATCGATATAACACACTAGAGATGCGTAGGGAGTACAGTGGGTTAATTCCATTCAGTATAAAACACTAGAAATCCGCATGGAATGCAGTGGGCTAATTAAAATCAATATAAAACACTAGAAATCCACATGGGATGCAGTGGGCTAATTAAAATCATTATAAAACACTAGAAATCCACATGGGATGCAGTGGGCTAACTCACATCAGACTAAAACACTAGAGATGTACATGGAATGTAGTGCGCTGATTCAAATCGATATAAAACACTAGAGATGCGCAGGGAGTACAGTGGGTTAATTCCATTCAGTATAAAACACTAGAAATCCGCATGGAATGCAGTGGGCTAATTAAAATCAATATAAAACACTAGAAATCCACATGGGATGCAGTGGGCTAATTCACATCAGACTAAAACACTAGTGATGTACATGGAATGTAGTGCGCTGATTCAAATCGATATAAAACACTAGAGATGCGCAGGGAGTACAGTGGGTGAATTCCATTCAATATAAAACACTAGAAATCCGCATGGAATGCAGTTGGCTAATTAAAATCAATATAAAACACTAGAAATCCGCATGGAATGCAGTGGGCTAATTAAAATCAATATAAAACACTAGAAATCCACATGGGATGCAGTGGGCTAGTTCAAGTCAGACTAAAACACTAGAGATGTACATGGAATGTAGTGCGCTGATTCAAATCGATATAAAACACTAGAGATGCGCAGGGAGTACAGTGGGTTAATTCCATTCGATATAAAACACTAGAAATCCGCATGGAATGCAGTGGGCTAATTAAAATCAATATAAAACACTAGAAATCAGCATGGAATGCAGTGGGCTAATTAAAATCAATATAAAACACTAGAAATCCACATGGGATGCAGTGGGCTAGTTCAAGTCAGACTAAAACACTAGAGATGTACATGGAATGTAGTGCGCTGATTCAAATCGATATAAAACACTAGAGATGCGCAGGGAGTACAGTGGGTTAATTCCATTCGATATAAAACACTAGAAATCCGCATGGAATGCAGTGGGCTAATTAAAATCAATATAAAACACTAGAAATCAGCATGGAATGCAGTGGGCTAATTAAAATCAATATAAAACACTAGAAATCCACATGGGATGCAGTGGGCTAATTCACATCAGACTAAAACACTAGAGATGTACATGGAATGTAGTGCGCTGATTAAAATTGATATAAAACACTAGAGATGCACAGGGAGTACAGTGGGTTAATTCCATTCAGTATAAAACACTAGAAATCTGCATGGAATGCAGTGGGCTAATTAAAATCAATATAAAACACTAGAAATCCACATGGGATGCAGTGGGCTAATTCACATCAGACTAAAACACTAGAGATGTACATGGAATGTAGTGCGCTGATTGAAATCGATATAAAACACTAGAGATGTACATGGAATGTAGTGCGCTGATTCAAATCGATATAAAACACTAGAGATGCGCAGGGAGTACAGTGGGTTAATTCCATTCAATATAAAACACTAGAAATCCACATGGAATGCAGTGGGCTAATTAAAATCAATATAAAACACTAGAAATCTACATGGGATGCAGTGGGCTAATTCACATCAGACTAAAACACTAGAGATGTACATGGAATGTAGTGCGCTGATTCAAATCGATATAAAACACTAGAGATGTACATGGAATGTAGTGCGCTGATTCAAATCGATATAAAACACTAGAGATGCACAGGGAGTACAGTGGGTTAATTCCATTCAATATAAAACACTAGAAATCCACATGGAATGCAGTGGGCTAATTAAAATCAATATAAAACACTAGAAATCTACATGGGATGCAGTGGGCTAATTCACATCAGACTAAAACACTAGAGATGTACATGGAATGTAGTACGCTGATTCAAATCGATATAAAACACTAGAGATGCGCAGGGAGTACAGTGGGTGAATTCCATTCAATATAAAACACTAGAAATCTGCATGGAATGCAGTTGGCTAATTAAAATCAATATAAAACACTAGAAATCCGCATGGAATGCAGTGGGCTAATTAAAATCAATATAAAACACTAGAAATCCACATGGGATGCAGTGGGCTAATTCACATCAAACTAAAACACTAGAGATGTACATGGAATGTAGTGCGCTGATTCAAATCGATATAAAACACTAGAGATGCGCAGTGAGTTAATTCCATTCAATATAAAACACTAGAAATCCGCATGGAATGCAGTGGGCTAATTAAAATCAATATAAAACACTAGAAATCTGCATGGAATGCAGTGGGCTAATTAAAATCAATATAAAACACTAGAAATCCACATGGGATGCAGTGGGCTAATTAAAATCAATATAAAACACTAGAAATCCACATGGGATGCAGTGGGCTAATTCACATCAGACTAAAACACTAGAGATGTACATGGAATGTAGTGCGTTGATTCAAATCGATATAAAACACTAGAGATGCGCAGGGAGTTAATTCCATTCAATATAAAACACTAGAAATCCGCATGGAATGCAGTGGGCTAATTAAAATCAATATAAAACACTAGAAATCCACATTGGATGCAGTGGGCTAATTCACATCAGACTAAAACACTAGAGATGTACATGGAATGTAGTGCGCTGATTCAAATCGATATAACACACTAGAGATGCGCAGGGAGTACAGTGGGTTAATTCCATTCAGTATAAAACACTAGAAATCCGCATGGAATGCAGTGGGCTAATTAAAATCAATATAAAACACTAGAAATCCACATGGGATGCAGTGGGATAATTCACATCAGACTAAAACACTAGAGATGTACATGGAATGAAGTGCGCTGATTAAAATCGATATAAAACACTAGAGATGCGCAGGGAGTACAGTGGGTTAATTCCATTCAGTATAAAACACTAGAAATCCGCATGGAATGCAGTGGGCTAATTAAATTCAATATAAAACACTAGAAATCCACATGGGATGCAGTGGGCTAATTCACATCAGACTAAAACACTAGAGATGTACATGGAATGTAGTGCGCTGATTCAAATCGATATAACACACTAGAGATGCGTAGGGAGTACAGTGGGTGAATTCCATTCAATATAAAACACTAGAAATCCGCATGGAATGCCGTTTCTCTAATTAAAATCAATATAAAACACTAGAAATCCGCATGGAATGCAGTGGGCTAATTAAAATCAATATAAAACACTGGAAATCCACATGGGATGCAGTGGGCTAGTTCACATCAGACTAAAACACTAGAGATGTACATGGAATGTAGTGCGCTGATTCAAATCGATATAAAACACTAGAGATGCGCAGGGAGTACAGTGGGATAATTCCATTCAATATAAAATACTAGAAATCCGCATGGAATGCAGTGGGCTAATTAAAATCAATATAAAACACTAGAAATCCGCATGGAATGCAGTGGGCTAATTAAAATCAATATAAAACACTAGAAATCCACATGGGATGCAGTGGGCTAATTAAAATCATTATAAAACACTAGAAATCCACATGGGATGCAGTGGGCTAATTCACATCAGACTAAAACACTAGAGATGTACATGGAATGTAGTGCGCTGATTCAAATCGATATAAAACACTAGAGATGCGCAGTGAGCTAATTCCATTCAATATAAAACACTAGAATCCGCATGGAATGCAGTGGGCTAATTAAAATCAATATAAAACACTAGAAATCAGCATGGAATGCAGTGGGCTAATTAAAATCAATATAAAACACTAGAAATCCACATGGGATGCAGTGGGCTAATTAAAATCATTATAAAACACTAGAAATCCACATGGGATGCACTGGGCTAACTCACATCAGACTAAAACACTAGAGATGTACATGGAATGTAGTGCGCTGATTCAAATCGATATAAAACACTAGAGATGCACAGGGAGTACAGTGGGTTAATTCCATTCAATATAAAACACTAGAAATCCGCATGGAATGCAGTGGGCTAATTAAAATCAATATAAAACACTAGAAATCCACATGGGATGCAGTGGGCTAATTCACATCAGACTAAAACACTAGAGATATACATGGAATGTAGTGCGCTGATTAAAATTGATATAAAAAACACTAGAGATGCGCAGGGAGTACAGTGGGTTAATTCCATTCAGTATAAAACACTAGAAATCCGCATTGAATGCAGTGGGCTAATTAAAATCAATATAAAACACTAGAAATCCACATGGGATGCAGTGGGCTAATTTACATCAGACTAAAACACTAGAGATGTACATGAAATGTAGTGCGCTGATTCAAATCGATATAAAACACTAGAGATGCGCAGGGAGTACAGTGGGTGAATTCCATTCAATATAAAACACTAGAAATCCGCATGGAATGCAGTTGGCTAATTAAAATCAATATAAAACACTAGAAATCCGCATGGAATGCAGTGGGCTAATTAAAATCAATATAAAACACTAGAAATCCACATGGGATGCAGTGGGCTAGTTCAAATCAGACTAAAACACTAGAGATGTACATGGAATGTAGTGCGCTGATTCAAATCGATATAAAACACTAGAGATGCGCAGGGAGTACAGCGGGCTAATTAAAATCAATATAAAACACTAGAAATCCACATGGGATGCAGTGGGATAATTCACATCAGGCTAAAACACTAGAGATGTACATGGAATGTAGTGCGCTGATTCAAATCGATATAAAACACTAGAGATGCGCAGGGAGTCCAGTGGGTTAATTCCATTCAATATAAAACACTAGAAATCCACATGGAATGCAGTGGGCTAATTAAAATCAATATAAAACACTAGAAATCCACATGGGATGCAGTGGGCTAATTCACATCAGACTAAAACACTAGAGATGTACATGGAATGTAGTGTGCTGATTAAAATTGATATAAAACACTAGAGATGCGCAGGGAGTACAGTGGGTTAATTCCATTCAGTATAAAACACTAGAAATCCGCATGGAATGCAGTGGGCTAATTAAAATCAATATAAAACACTAGAAATCCACATGGGATGCAGTGGGCTAATTAAAATCATTATAAAACACTAGAAATCCACATGGGATGCAGTGGGCTAACTCACATCAGACTAAAACACTAGAGATGTACATGGAATGTAGTGCGCTGATTCAAATCGATATAAAACACTAGAGATGCACAGGGAGTCCAGTGG
This sequence comes from Ambystoma mexicanum, assembly GCF_040938575.1. Lineage (NCBI taxonomy): Eukaryota > Metazoa > Chordata > Amphibia > Caudata > Ambystomatidae > Ambystoma > Ambystoma mexicanum. The sequence goes on along the minus strand of NC_090937.1, from coordinate 725,875,646 downwards.
GTTAATTCCATTCAATATAAAACACTAGAAATCCACATGGAATGCAGTGGGCTAATTAAAATCAATATAAAACACTAGAAATCCACATGGGATGCAGTGGGCTAATTCACATCAGACTAAAACACTAGAGATGTACATGGAATGTAGTGTGCTGATTAAAATTGATATAAAACACTAGAGATGCGCAGGGAGTACAGTGGGTTAATTCCATTCAGTATAAAACACTAGAAATCCGCATGGAATGCAGTGGGCTAATTAAAATCAATATAAAACACTAGAAATCCACATGGGATGCAGTGGGCTAATTAAAATCATTATAAAACACTAGAAATCCACATGGGATGCAGTGGGCTAACTCACATCAGACTAAAACACTAGAGATGTACATGGAATGTAGTGCGCTGATTCAAATCGATATAAAACACTAGAGATGCACAGGGAGTACAGTGGGTTAATTCCATTCAATATAAAACACTAGAAATCCGCATGGAATGCAGTGGGCTAATTAAAATCAATATAAAACACTAGAAATCCACATGGGATGCAGTGGGCTAATTCACATCAGACTAAAACACTAGAGATGTACATGGAATGTAGTGCGCTGATTAAAATTGATATAAAACACTAGAGATGCGCAGGGAGTACAGTGGGTTAATTCCATTCAGTATAAAACACTAGAAATCCGCATGGAATGCAGTGGGCTAATTAAAATCAATATAAAACACTAGAAATCCGCATGGAATGCAGTGGGCTAATTAAAATCAATATAAAACACTAGAAATCCACATGGGATGCAGTGGGCTAGTTCAAGTCAGACTAAAACACTAGAGATGTACATGGAATGTAGTGCGTTGATTCAAATCGATATAAAACACTAGAGATGCGCAGGGAGTACAGTGGGTTAATTCCATTCAATATAAAACACTAGAAATCCGCATGGAATGCAGTGGGCTAATTAAAATCAATATAAAACACTAGAAATCTGCATGGAATGCAGTGGGCTAAATAAAATCAATATAAAACACTAGAAATCCACATGGGATGCAGTGGGCTAATTCACATCAGACTAAAACACTAGAGATGTACATGGAATGTAGTGCGCTGATTAAAATTGATATAAAACACTAGAGATGCGCAGGGAGTACAGTGGGTTAATTCCATTCAGTATAAAACACTAGAAATCCGCATGGAATGCAGTGGGCTAATTAAAATCAATATAAAACACTAGAAATCCACATGGGATGCAGTGGGCTAATTCACATCAGACTAAAACACTAGAGATGTACATGGAATGTAGTGCGCTGATTCAAATCGATATAAAACACTAGAGATGTACATGGAATGTAGTGCGCTGATTCAAATCGATATAAAACACTAGAGATGCGCAGGGAGTACAGTGGGTGAATTCCATTCAATATAAAACACTAGAAATCCGCATGGAATGCAGTTGGCTAATTAAAATCAATATAAAACACTAGAAATCCGCATGGAATGCAGTGGGCTAATTAAAATCAATATAAAACACTAGAAATCCACATGGGATGCAGTGGGCTAGTTCAAGTCAGACTAAAACACTAGAGATGTACATGGAATGTAGTGCGCTGATTCAAATCGATATAAAACACTAGAGATGCGCAGGGAGTACAGTGGGTTAATTCCATTCGATATAAAACACTAGAAATCTGCATGGAATGCAGTGGGCTAATTAAAATCAATATAAAACACTAGAAATCAGCATGGAATGCAGTGGGCTAATTAAAATCAATATAAAACACTAGAAATCCGCATGGAATGCAGTGGGCTAATTAAAATCAATATAAAACACTAGAAATCCACATGGGATGCAGTGGGCTAATTCACATCAGACTAAAACACTAGAGATGTACATGGAATGTAGTGCGCTGATTAAAATTGATATAAAACACTAGAGATGCGCAGGGAGTACAGTGGGTTAATTCCATTCAGTATAAAACACTAGAAATCCGCATGGAATGCAGTGGGCTAATTAAAATCAATATAAAACACTAGAAATCCACATGGGATGCAGTGGGCTAATTCACATCAGACTAAAACACTAGAGATGTACATGGAATGTAGTGCGCTGATTGAAATCGATATAAAACACTAGAGATGTACATGGAATGTAGTGCGCTGATTCAAATCGATATAAAACACTAGAGATGCGCAGGGAGTGCAGTGGGTTAATTCCATTCAATATAAAACACTAGAAATCCACATGGAATGCAGTGGGCTAATTAAAATCAATATAAAACACTAGAAATCTACATGGGATGCAGTGGGCTAATTCACATCAGACTAAAACACTAGAGATGTACATGGAATGTAGTGCGCTGATTCAAATCGATATAAAACACTAGAGATGTACATGGAATGTAGTGCGCTGATTCAAATCGATATAAAACACTAGAGATGCACAGGGAGTACAGTGGGTTAATTCCATTCAATATAAAACACTAGAAATCCACATGGAATGCAGTGGGCTAATTAAAATCAATATAAAACACTAGAAATCTACATGGGATGCAGTGGGCTAATTCACATCAGACTAAAACACTAGAGATGTACATGGAATGTAGTACGCTGATTCAAATCGATATAAAACACTAGAGATGCGCAGGGAGTACAGTGGGTGAATTCCATTCAATATAAAACACTAGAAATCTGCATGGAATGCAGTTGGCTAATTAAAATCAATATAAAACACTAGAAATCCGCATGGAATGCAGTGGGCTAATTAAAATCAATATAAAACACTAGAAATCCACATGGGATGCAGTGGGCTAATTCACATCAAACTAAAACACTAGAGATGTACATGGAATGTAGTGCGCTGATTCAAATCGATATAAAACACTAGAGATGCGCAGTGAGTTAATTCCATTCAATATAAAACACTAGAAATCCGCATGGAATGCAGTGGGCTAATTAAAATCAATATAAAACACTAGAAATCCACATGGGATGCAGTGGGCTAATTAAAATCAATATAAAACACTAGAAATCCACATGGGATGCAGTGGGCTAATTAAAATCAATATAAAACACTAGAAATCCACATGGGATGCAGTGGGCTAATTCACATCAGACTAAAACACTAGAGATGTACATGGAATGTAGTGCGTTGATTCAAATCGATATAAAACACTAGAGATGCGCAGGGAGTTAATTCCATTCAATATAAAACACTAGAAATCCGCATGGAATGCAGTGGGCTAATTAAAATCAATATAAAACACTAGAAATCCACATTGGATGCAGTGGGCTAATTCACATCAGACTAAAACACTAGAGATGTACATGGAATGTAGTGCGCTGATTCAAATCGATATAACACACTAGAGATGCGCAGGGAGTACAGTGGGTTAATTCCATTCAATATAAAACACTAGAAATCCGCATGGAATGCAGTGGGCTAATTAAAATCAATATAAAACACTAGAAATCCACATGGGATGCAGGGGGATAATTCACATCAGACTAAAACACTAGAGATGTACATGGAATGAAGTGCGCTGATTAAAATCGATATAAAACACTAGAGATGCGCAGGGAGTACAGTGGGTTAATTCCATTCAGTATAAAACACTAGAAATCCGCATGGAATGCAGTGGGCTAATTAAATTCAATATAAAACACTAGAAATCCACATGGGATGCAGTGGGCTAATTCACATCAGACTAAAACACTAGAGATGTACATGGAATGTAGTGCGCTGATTCAAATCGATATAACACACTAGAGATGCGTAGGGAGTACAGTGGGTTAATTCCATTCAGTATAAAACACTAGAAATCCGCATGGAATGCAGTGGGCTAATTAAAATCAATATAAAACACTAGAAATCCACATGGGATGCAGTGGGCTAATTAAAATCATTATAAAACACTAGAAATCCACATGGGATGCAGTGGGCTAACTCACATCAGACTAAAACACTAGAGATGTACATGGAATGTAGTGCGCTGATTCAAATCGATATAAAACACTAGAGATGCGCAGGGAGTACAGTGGGTTAATTCCATTCAGTATAAAACACTAGAAATCCGCATGGAATGCAGTGGGCTAATTAAAATCAATATAAAACACTAGAAATCCACATGGGATGCAGTGGGCTAATTCACATCAGACTAAAACACTAGTGATGTACATGGAATGTAGTGCGCTGATTCAAATCGATATAAAACACTAGAGATGCGCAGGGAGTACAGTGGGTGAATTCCATTCAATATAAAACACTAGAAATCCGCATGGAATGCAGTTGGCTAATTAAAATCAATATAAAACACTAGAAATCCGCATGGAATGCAGTGGGCTAATTAAAATCAATATAAAACACTAGAAATCCACATGGGATGCAGTGGGCTAGTTCAAGTCAGACTAAAACACTAGAGATGTACATGGAATGTAGTGCGCTGATTCAAATCGATATAAAACACTAGAGATGCGCAGGGAGTACAGTGGGTTAATTCCATTCGATATAAAACACTAGAAATCCGCATGGAATGCAGTGGGCTAATTAAAATCAATATAAAACACTAGAAATCAGCATGGAATGCAGTGGGCTAATTAAAATCAATATAAAACACTAGAAATCCACATGGGATGCAGTGGGCTAATTCACATCAGACTAAAACACTAGAGATGTACATGGAATGTAGTGCGCTGATTAAAATTGATATAAAACACTAGAGATGCGCAGGGAGTACAGTGGGTTAATTCCATTCAGTATAAAACACTAGAAATCTGCATGGAATGCAGTGGGCTAATTAAAATCAATATAAAACACTAGAAATCCACATGGGATGCAGTGGGCTAATTCACATCAGACTAAAACACTAGAGATGTACATGGAATGTAGTGCGCTGATTGAAATCGATATAAAAAACTAGAGATGTACATGGAATGTAGTGCGCTGATTCAAATCGATATAAAACACTAGAGATGCGCAGGGAGTACAGTGGGTTAATTCCATTCAATATAAAACACTAGAAATCCACATGGAATGCAGTGGGCTAATTAAAATCAATATAAAACACTAGAAATCTACATGGGATGCAGTGGGCTAATTCACATCAGACTAAAACACTAGAGATGTACATGGAATGTAGTGCGCTGATTCAAATCGATATAAAACACTAGAGATGTACATGGAATGTAGTGCGCTGATTCAAATCGATATAAAACACTAGAGATGCACAGGGAGTACAGTGGGTTAATTCCATTCAATATAAAACACTAGAAATCCACATGGAATGCAGTGGGCTAATTAAAATCAATATAAAACACTAGAAATCTACATGAGATGCAGTGGGCTAATTCACATCAGACTAAAACACTAGAGATGTACATGGAATGTAGTGCGTTGATTCAAATCGATATAAAACACTAGAGATGCGCAGGGAGTACAGTGGGTTAATTCCATTCAATATAAAACACTAGAAATCCGCATGGAATGCAGTGGGCTAATTAAAATCAATATAAAACACTAGAAATCTGCATGGAATGCAGTGGGCTAAATAAAATCAATATAAAACACTAGAAATCCACATGGGATGCAGTGGGCTAATTCACATCAGACTAAAACACTAGAGATGTACATGGAATGTAGTGCGCTGATTAAAATTGATATAAAACACTAGAGATGCGCAGGGAGTACAGTGGGTTAATTCCATTCAGTATAAAACACTAGAAATCCGCATGGAATGCAGTGGGCTAATTAAAATCAATATAAAACACTAGAAATCCACATGGGATGCAGTGGGCTAATTCACATCAGACTAAAACACTAGAGATGTACATGGAATGTAGTGCGCTGATTCAAATCGATATAAAACACTAGAGATGTACATGGAATGTAGTGCGCTGATTCAAATCGATATAAAACACTAGAGATGCGCAGGGAGTACAGTGGGTGAATTCCATTCAATATAAAACACTAGAAATCCGCATGGAATGCAGTTGGCTAATTAAAATCAATATAAAACACTAGAAATCCGCATGGAATGCAGTGGGCTAATTAAAATCAATATAAAACACTAGAAATCCACATGGGATGCAGTGGGCTAGTTCAAGTCAGACTAAAACACTAGAGATGTACATGGAATGTAGTGCGCTGATTCAAATCGATATAAAACACTAGAGATGCGCAGGGAGTACAGTGGGTTAATTCCATTCGATATAAAACACTAGAAATCTGCATGGAATGCAGTGGGCTAATTAAAATCAATATAAAACACTAGAAATCAGCATGGAATGCAGTGGGCTAATTAAAATCAATATAAAACACTAGAAATCCACATGGGATGCAGTGGGCTAATTCACATCAGACTAAAACACTAGAGATGTACATGGAATGTAGTGCGCTGATTAAAATTGATATAAAACACTAGAGATGCGCAGGGAGTACAGTGGGTTAATTCCATTCAGTATAAAACACTAGAAATCCGCATGGAATGCAGTGGGCTAATTAAAATCAATATAAAACACTAGAAATCCACATGGGATGCAGTGGGCTAATTCACATCAGACTAAAACACTAGAGATGTACATGGAATGTAGTGCGCTGATTGAAATCGATATAAAACACTAGAGATGTACATGGAATGTAGTGCGCTGATTCAAATCGATATAAAACACTAGAGATGCGCAGGGAGTGCAGTGGGTTAATTCCATTCAATATAAAACACTAGAAATCCACATGGAATGCAGTGGGCTAATTAAAATCAATATAAAACACTAGAAATCTACATGGGATGCAGTGGGCTAATTCACATCAGACTAAAACACTAGAGATGTACATGGAATGTAGTGCGCTGATTCAAATCGATATAAAACACTAGAGATGTACATGGAATGTAGTGCGCTGATTCAAATCGATATAAAACATTAGAGATGCACAGGGAGTACAGTGGGTTAATTCCATTCAATATAAAACACTAGAAATCCACATGGAATGCAGTGGGCTAATTAAAATCAATATAAAACACTAGAAATCTACATGGGATGCAGTGGGCTAATTCACATCAGACTAAAACACTAGAGATGTACATGGAATGTAGTACGCTGATTCAAATCGATATAAAACACTAGAGATGCGCAGGGAGTACAGTGGGTGAATTCCATTCAATATAAAACACTAGAAATCTGCATGGAATGCAGTTGGCTAATTAAAATCAATATAAAACACTAGAAATCCGCATGGAATGCAGTGGGCTAATTAAAATCAATATAAAACACTAGAAATCCACATGGGATGCAGTGGGCTAATTCACATCAAACTAAAACACTAGAGATGTACATGGAATGTAGTGCGCTGATTCAAATCGATATAAAACACTAGAGATGCGCAGTGAGTTAATTCCATTCAATATAAAACACTAGAAATCCGCATGGAATGCAGTGGGCTAATTAAAATCAATATAAAACACTAGAAATCCACATGGGATGCAGTGGGCTAATTAAAATCAATATAAAACACTAGAAATCCACATGGGATGCAGTGGGCTAATTAAAATCAATATAAAACACTAGAAATCCACATGGGATGCAGTGGGCTAATTCACATCAGACTAAAACACTAGAGATGTACATGGAATGTAGTGCGTTGATTCAAATCGATATAAAACACTAGAGATGCGCAGGGAGTTAATTCCATTCAATATAAAACACTAGAAATCCGCATGGAATGCAGTGGGCTAATTAAAATCAATATAAAACACTAGAAATCCACATTGGATGCAGTGGGCTAATTCACATCAGACTAAAACACTAGAGATGTACATGGAATGTAGTGCGCTGATTCAAATCGATATAACACACTAGAGATGCGCAGGGAGTACAGTGGGTTAATTCCATTCAATATAAAACACTAGAAATCCGCATGGAATGCAGTGGGCTAATTAAAATCAATATAAAACACTAGAAATCCACATGGGATGCAGTGGGATAATTCACATCAGACTAAAACACTAGAGATGTACATGGAATGAAGTGCGCTGATTAAAATCGATATAAAACACTAGAGATGCGCAGGGAGTACAGTGGGTTAATTCCATTCAGTATAAAACACTAGAAATCCGCATGGAATGCAGTGGGCTAATTAAATTCAATATAAAACACTAGAAATCCACATGGGATGCAGTGGGCTAATTCACATCAGACTAAAACACTAGAGATGTACATGGAATGTAGTGCGCTGATTCAAATCGATATAACACACTAGAGATGCGTAGGGAGTACAGTGGGTTAATTCCATTCAGTATAAAACACTAGAAATCCGCATGGAATGCAGTGGGCTAATTAAAATCAATATAAAACACTAGAAATCCACATGGGATGCAGTGGGCTAATTAAAATCATTATAAAACACTAGAAATCCACATGGGATGCAGTGGGCTAACTCACATCAGACTAAAACACTAGAGATGTACATGGAATGTAGTGCGCTGATTCAAATCGATATAAAACACTAGAGATGCGCAGGGAGTACAGTGGGTTAATTCCATTCAGTATAAAACACTAGAAATCCGCATGGAATGCAGTGGGCTAATTAAAATCAATATAAAACACTAGAAATCCACATGGGATGCAGTGGGCTAATTCACATCAGACTAAAACACTAGTGATGTACATGGAATGTAGTGCGCTGATTCAAATCGATATAAAACACTAGAGATGCGCAGGGAGTACAGTGGGTGAATTCCATTCAATATAAAACACTAGAAATCCGCATGGAATGCAGTTGGCTAATTAAAATCAATATAAAACACTAGAAATCCGCATGGAATGCAGTGGGCTAATTAAAATCAATATAAAACACTAGAAATCCACATGGGATGCAGTGGGCTAGTTCAAGTCAGACTAAAACACTAGAGATGTACATGGAATGTAGTGCGCTGATTCAAATCGATATAAAACACTAGCGATGCGCAGGGAGTACAGTGGGTTAATTCCATTCGATATAAAACACTAGAAATCCGCATGGAATGCAGTGGGCTAATTAAAATCAATATAAAACACTAGAAATCAGCATGGAATGCAGTGGGCTAATTAAAATCAATATAAAACACTAGAAATCCACATGGGATGCAGTGGGCTAATTCACATCAGACTAAAACACTAGAGATGTACATGGAATGTAGTGCGCTGATTAAAATTGATATAAAACACTAGAGATGCGCAGGGAGTACAGTGGGTTAATTCCATTCAGTATAAAACACTAGAAATCTGCATGGAATGCAGTGGGCTAATTAAAATCAATATAAAACACTAGAAATCCACATGGGATGCAGTGGGCTAATTCACATCAGACTAAAACACTAGAGATGTACATGGAATGTAGTGCGCTGATTGAAATCGATATAAAAAACTAGAGATGTACATGGAATGTAGTGCGCTGATTCAAATCGATATAAAACACTAGAGATGCGCAGGGAGTACAGTGGGTTAATTCCATTCAATATAAAACACTAGAAATCCACATGGAATGCAGTGGGCTAATTAAAATCAATATAAAACACTAGAAATCTACATGGGATGCAGTGGGCTAATTCACATCAGACTAAAACACTAGAGATGTACATGGAATGTAGTGCGCTGATTCAAATCGATATAAAACACTAGAGATGTACATGGAATGTAGTGCGCTGATTCAAATCGATATAAAACACTAGAGATGCACAGGGAGTACAGTGGGTTAATTCCATTCAATATAAAACACTAGAAATCCACATGGAATGCAGTGGGCTAATTAAAATCAATATAAAACACTAGAAATCTACATGGGATGCAGTGGGCTAATTCACATCAGACTAAAACACTAGAGATGTACATGGAATGTAGTACGCTGATTCAAATCGATATAAAACACTAGAGATGCGCAGGGAGTACAGTGGGTGAATTCCATTCAATATAAAACACTAGAAATCTGCATGGAATGCAGTTGGCTAATTAAAATCAATATAAAACACTAGAAATCCGCATGGAATGCAGTGGGCTAATTAAAATCAATATAAAACACTAGAAATCCACATGGGATGCAGTGGGCTAATTCACATCAAACTAAAACACTAGAGATGTACATGGAATGTAGTGCGCTGATTCAAATCGATATAAAACACTAGAGATGCGCAGTGAGTTAATTCCATTCAATATAAAACACTAGAAATCCGCATGGAATGCAGTGGGCTAATTAAAATCAATATAAAACACTAGAAATCTGCATGGAATGCAGTGGGCTAATTAAAATCAATATAAAACACTAGAAATCCACATGGGATGCAGTGGGCTAATTAAAATCAATATAAAACACTAGAAATCCACATGGGATGCAGTGGGCTAATTCACATCAGACTAAAACACTAGAGATGTACATGGAATGTAGTGCGTTGATTCAAATCGATATAAAACACTAGAGATGCGCAGGGAGTTAATTCCATTCAATATAAAACACTAGAAATCCGCATGGAATGCAGTGGGCTAATTAAAATCAATATAAAACACTAGAAATCCACATTGGATGCAGTGGGCTAATTCACATCAGACTAAAACACTAGAGATGTACATGGAATGTAGTGCGCTGATTCAAATCGATATAACACACTAGAGATGCGCAGGGAGTACAGTGGGTTAATTCCATTCAGTATAAAACACTAGAAATCCGCATGGAATGCAGTGGGCTAATTAAAATCAATATAAAACACTAGAAATCCACATGGGATGCAGTGGGATAATTCACATCAGACTAAAACACTAGAGATGTACATGGAATGAAGTGCGCTGATTAAAATCGATATAAAACACTAGAGATGCGCAGGGAGTACAGTGGGTTAATTCCATTCAGTATAAAACACTAGAAATCCGCATGGAATGCAGTGGGCTAATTAAATTCAATATAAAACACTAGAAATCCACATGGGATGCAGTGGGCTAATTCACATCAGACTAAAACACTAGAGATGTACATGGAATGTAGTGCGCTGATTCAAATCGATATAACACACTAGAGATGCGTAGGGAGTACAGTGGGTGAATTCCATTCAATATAAAACACTAGAAATCCGCATGGAATGCCGTTTCTCTAATTAAAATCAATATAAAACACTAGAAATCCGCATGGAATGCAGTGGGCTAATTAAAATCAATATAAAACACTGGAAATCCACATGGGATGCAGTGGGCTAGTTCACATCAGACTAAAACACTAGAGATGTACATGGAATGTAGTGCGCTGATTCAAATCGATATAAAACACTAGAGATGCGCAGGGAGTACAGTGGGATAATTCCATTCAATATAAAATACTAGAAATCCGCATGGAATGCAGTGGGCTAATTAAAATCAATATAAAACACTAGAAATCCGCATGGAATGCAGTGGGCTAATTAAAATCAATATAAAACACTAGAAATCCACATGGGATGCAGTGGGCTAATTAAAATCATTATAAAACACTAGAAATCCACATGGGATGCAGTGGGCTAATTCACATCAGACTAAAACACTAGAGATGTACATGGAATGTAGTGCGCTGATTCAAATCGATATAAAACACTAGAGATGCGCAGTGAGCTTATTCCATTCAATAATAAACACTAGAATCCGCATGGAATGCAGTGGGCTAATTAAAATCAATATAAAACACTAGAAATCAGCATGGAATGCAGTGGGCTAATTAAAATCAATATAAAACACTAGAAATCCACATGGGATGCAGTGGGCTAATTAAAATCATTATAAAACACTAGAAATCCACATGGGATGCACTGGGCTAACTCACATCAGACTAAAACACTAGAGATGTACATGGAATGTAGTGCGCTGATTCAAATCGATATAAAACACTAGAGATGCACAGGGAGTACAGTGGGTTAATTCCATTCAATATAAAACACTAGAAATCCGCATGGAATGCAGTGGGCTAATTAAAATCAATATAAAACACTAGAAATCCACATGGGATGCAGTGGGCTAATTCACATCAGACTAAAACACTAGAGATATACATGGAATGTAGTGCGCTGATTAAAATTGATATAAAAAACACT